>NC_068290.1:24975062-25275062 GCF_025860055.1 Xyrauchen texanus
ATGTGATTTCCTGTTCCCTCATGTGATCTTGTCATGTGTTTCCCCTGTTCATGTGTCTTGTTTTCATTGTTTGATTACTTTGTTATCAGTTCTAGTTTGTCATTGGTTTAGTTTAATAATCTTGTTATCTTGTTTATAATTCTGTCTGTTCATTGGTTGTCTTGTTACCCAAGTTTGTGTATTTAAGCCCTCATGTTTGCCATTGACTCTTGTCAAGTATTGTGAATGTAACGGTGTTGTTTTGTTGTAGTCAAGCCAAGTCAAGTTTTAGTCAAGTCGTGTTTTGTTTATGTCAAGTCTAAGTCAAGTCTAGTCTTCGTCATCATCGTCTTTGTCATTACCAGCGTCATCATTGTTACAAGGGTGAGTAAATTATGACATCATTTTCATTTTTTAATGTACTGCCCCTTTAAATGAAGGAATAGCTATTAAAAAAAAAAAAGTGAGAGCAAAAAGGGAGATCAACAACAGGCTGTATAAATTTTCGCACCTATATTGGCCATTGTGACAGTGAACATATATTTCAATGTATTTCTATTTTTCAGATAAAGAGTGGAAGCATATTGTCCAGCTGACTCAGGGGTCACAGGGAGTGCTGCAGCGGTCATGATCCGGCCCAAAACAGCAGTGGTCTACTGAGAGCGACGGGGGTTCTGGACATGTGACAGATAGGTCTGAGTACACAGTTTAAATCCAGAGAGGTGCTGGGTGACTTGGTGTAGCCTGAGGGTTAAACAGACAGATGAGAGAGGAGAAAGGAAAGTCAGAAGTCAGCCAGAGAAGAGTTAAAATGACATATATTCATTTAACAGGCAGGTGTATCTGGTCAGCTGTGGTTGACTGTGACTGATGTACAGTGTCACCGAGCAGAATCAATCCTGGGCTACTTGAGCTCAACAGTTACCACGGTAATACCACAACCCACAGAGTTGTCAGTGGCAACTGGCCGGTGTAATTACATATAATGAGATCTTTAATGAGGCCTACTAAAGAGTGGAGGGGGATATATATTATACGAGCGTATGGGACGCTCAAGGGGTTCAGGATTAATGCAGTCAAGATGGTGCACAGTGGTGTGTGTTTCCGGTAAAAGAAACACGCAATGGAATCCCAGTTTAACTTATTTATTCAAAGGTATATGTTCATTCACAAATGTGTGATCTGTAACAAACAAAATAGAAACAAAGAAAAAACTGTTGTAATTATATCAGTAAATTATATAAACATTCAGTGTTATATAATATATAAAGTAACAAATGGGTTAACTGCTTGCCAATTATAATAAAGTAAACAATGACACGCAGATTGCACGCTCGTTGCGTGTGCTCAATATTACAGCAGCAGTAAACATATAACATGTCATCAAATCAACATGTTCAAACAATAGGGGAGACCGGGGAGTGTTGTAACACTGGGTTAGTTGTAACGCTGTCAGTTTGACCAATCAGAAAAGAGCTGCGATGATGTCATCAATATCGTAGACTCCAATTTCCTTTTCGAGCTCACATGAGAATTTGCATGTCTCTGTTAGAAACACTGAGAATTTTATAACCAAAAAACTGATTTTCAGGTAAAAAAGTATTTTTTTTTTATCAAGATTATTTTTTGCCTAGCTTTCATTCGATTGTAGATACAATGTTGCAACTTATATCACCTAAAGTAGCCGTTTCTCTAGTTTAATTTCATGCTTAGCATTCATGCTAACTTTAAACCCACATACCTTAAACAGTTAGCTATGTAATGGCTGGTTGTTGTGGGGATTGTTGTAACAGTTCATGAAAAATGTTACAACCATCCCCTTATGATGACTTTGTACTTTTTTTTGTTTTTTGTACTTTAGTATTTTTCACCTTTTTTCTAGCATGCCTAGGCAGTGGAAGCGTAAGACAGACAGGGGTGTCCCTGCAGACATTTTGAGAAAGGCTGCAATTGAAGTCAGGCAGGGAAAATCTGTGAGATCAGTCGCCAAGACCCATTCCATCTGTCACGTCACATTGTACAGATATTGTAAAGCCGCAAAGAAGCTAAGAGAGGAGGGTTCAAGTGAGAAGCCCCATGTAGGCTACCGTAGTAGTCAGAAAGTCTTCAGTGAGGCACAGGAGGAACTCTTGACAGAGTATTTGACAGAAGCAGCTGATCTGTTCTATGGGTTAACCCCTCGAGAGGCATAATTAAAAAAAATGGTGCACTCATATGTTTAAGGAAAATATTTCACTCCACAATTATTATCCCCATTATGAAGAGCTTTTCAGCAACAATTAGTGTGGCTTGTTTATTACTTATTGCGCCAAAGGGGTCATACAACATTCATGGATATAACATGTTTACTGATCACTTGCTTTTAGGTGAGGAAGTTTGCATACCAGTTGGCAGTGGCTAATCACTGTAAACACCCCCAGTCATGGGTGGAGAAATCCATGGCAGGAAATGACTGGTTCTTGTATAAATATATTCTTGTATAGTGTGAATCTTATTTTAGCAAATTACCTCTCATTGTTACATCCATCCTCAGCTAGTGTTACAACTCACCCCAGTTGTGGGGTGGGTTGTAACAACGAACTCTTTGTATTTGACACTAACTCACATAATCTATGATTGAGTAATAGATGTCCAAGTGAGTTATATTTGTAGAAGACAGATATGGGTAGTATGTATCAAAATTTGAGAAACCTAGCACAAACAACCACTGAGTTACTGACGCTCAAACAAAAGGTGTTACTTTCATCCCCGGTCTCCCCTACTTAACAAACCGGGTGATTTGTAACTAGGAAGAGAATATAATATCTTATAACATAATACAATGACAATCATTTTCAAGCTCAAAGTACAATATGAAAACGGTTCGGTTTCACTTTGTGACGCAGTTTAAATTGCATTCACTTTACGAGCAAATCTCGACATTCAGAACAATAATATTAACACCAAAGGGGAAATATATATGAAAACTCACCCGTAATCATTTACGCACGGAGAAAAAACATATACATCGCTGAATAACAGACCAGCCGGCCTAATTTGTAACTCAGATGCCGATTTGCATGTCCACACCTGCCTGAGCGCTATATAATACAAAAAACTCAGAGGGCGTGGTTAGGGCTTTCTCACACACATATATATATATATATATATATATATATATATATATATATATATATAAAAGAGATTAAATGAAGAACAGAGGGAGATGAGATTAAGACAGGGAGAGAAAGATGAAAGTGAGGAAACTGACTGATTGACTCCTGCATGCCAGTCTGCTGTGATTGATAAAACATCCTGTGCAATTATAAAATGAATCCAAGACCACTGATGCAAAGGCATGCATCCTTAAGAGTCAGGAAAAGAGTGTGGTTATGTGCACCCGTTGATTGTGTTTTTTCTTTTTTTAAATGGTTGCAGACTTTGAAACCTAATTTGTGATATTATAATCACAACTTGATTTTGTTATTCTTTCTGTGTTCTGTATGTGTGTGGAGATGCACTACTATAGTAATGTGGACATCCCTTTCTAGTTAATGGGTTTATATAGGGAATGTGTTCTTAAAGGAATATACAAGTTCAGCTCAATTGACAGCATTTGTGGCATTTCATCAAAATACTCACTGTTTCAAAAGTTTAGCCTGAAGATGTAAAGTATATTCTTGTTAAAATTGACTTCCATTGTAAGTGACTGACTGGAACCTCGATGTTTTTAAAAAATGTATTTATTTTAAAGAAAATTAGGCACAAGACAAAATACATTTTGTGGTAACATCATGCCACAAATGCTGTCGATTGAGTTTAACTTGTACTGAACCCAGAATATTCCATTTAATCAATTGAAGACATATCTTTAATGGATTTAAAATCATTACTTTGGAATACAAGGACATTCTAGAGAATTGTGTGCTTTTCTCTTTGTGGCAACAGATTGTGGAGGGCCATTTCTGTTCCAGCATGACAATGCCCCTGTGCACAAAACGGGGTCCATACAGAGATGGTTTACTGAGTCTGGTGTGGCAGTACTTGACTGGTCAGCACAAAGCCCAGATCTGAATCCTTTGGGATGAATTGGAATGCTGACTGTGAGACAGAACCCATCATCCATCTGATGCTTTTGTGTCTGAATGCAAATCCCAACAGCCATTTTCCAACATTTAGTGGAAATATTGGATGTTGTTAGGGAGCACCAACTTCCTTTTAACACCAAAGGTTTTGAAATGAAATGCTCAACAAGCAGATAGGAGTGTGGTGTTTGCAGGGCTGTTTGTTACTACAAGCGGTATAACAGGCCATTTATGGCACTTTTCCACTGCACCGTTACGGTTCGACTCAACTCCACTCTGCTCGCTTTACTTTTCTGAGCTTGCTTTTCCACTGCAGTTTAGTGCCGCCTCAACGTGGATAGGATTATAGGCTGATTGTCATAGTTGCGCCAACTCTACTGTCGTGACATAATCTTAAATGTGGCACAAACATTACTGACCATAAACAATAACACGACCGCTAGCTGTTAGCTACTAGCTCATTGTGCTGCATAAAGCAGTTGTTGCTGGTGATTTTACACAAGTGTAACAGTTAAATTGGCCTGGTTGTTTTAGAAGCAAGCAGTAGCTGGTCAACTAAATAAAGTGAAGCTTTCAAGCAGAGTATAGAGTTAACGTAACAAAATGTACCATCCTCCATCATGGACACCAATAACACTGTGGCCGAGTCCAGGGCACTCTCCCTCCCATTGACATAGCATCCATTTGGTCGAAGCACTTTTTTCTGTTTAAACCACTCTGGCAGTTGTGGTTCTGTAGTCACTTTTAATTTTTTTTACATTTTTCCCTACGCTGTTGAGGCACTTCCTGAAAGACTTTTTAGTGTTGCGTCATTTCGTTCGTTGCTAACGAGAGGAGTGTCTGCACCTCGTGTATTGACCACGGCGTGGTTTTGTGCATAGCAATTTATTTTTTTTACAATTTGAAAGTTGCGTGAACAAATGATACTGCGTTCGCTGTTGCTAACTTTAAAACTAGCGGGTTGATGTCCCATGTCGCATATTTAGTGACGATTCTCTCTGACCAATCAGTGATCTACAGGGTTTTGACATCACATTTAGTATCTGCTCGACTCGCTTGGAACCTCGACCGAGGTGGTACTAAAAAAAATCAGGTACCAGGTACTATTCACAGTGGAAAACCCCCAAAATGCAAACAGAATTTGAACTTTTTAAATGAAAAAAATGTATTGTTAAATAAACTTAAAGCTTCCAGTAAGACTTAGGCAGCTTTAATGGCTCAGTTAGATGGGCCACAAGGGGGCCCCCATAACCGAGATGGAAGGGAAAAAAGAAAGTTGTAGCTAGATGTGACAGGCATGCGCACACTCAAAAGTGTGGGCCTCCAATTATGTTTTCGCTTAGGGCCCCCACATGCTCAGAAACAGCCCAGGGTGTTTGGGTGTCCACAAACATTTGCCCATATAGTGTTTCTAAATAAAACAAAACACCTTCAGAGAGAACATATGCAAACATAAAGTCCAACATGGAGGAGCCAATTAGTGCTCACTCAGATGTTAAGCCAACAGGATCACACAGAGAATCGACATGGTGCTTCCAAATGTTTAAAATCAACCCCATACTGTCAAATTGCTGACAAAGGCCATCTCACAAATTTTTGACAAGCGCCATTCCCCAGATGATCAGACATTTTTGCCTTTCCCTCTAACGCAACTTCAGGCACATGGGTTCTAGTCCTGTGGAAACCAGGAAGGTGAGGATGATTCCAAGGTTGCACTTTCCACTAAAATTACATTTTACTCCACTGACAACTAGGTTCAGAGTTTTAGTCAGGGCATTTCATTAAAAAAATATGCATTCCTTTTTACTGTGTTATGTCATTTAAAATACTACTCCCTTTTGAGGTCACCCTGTGGACATTTCAACTCAACAGCACTTCCAGTTTCAGCCACTGGGGGTGTTGGTTTGAATTTTGATAAGCACAGACCGATTTCAGCAGCATGTTTAACCTAGTAGTCCTACAACAGTTATGTTTGACAAACAATATCAGCGCAATGTTATAATAAAATCTTACCATTTAAAACAATCTGTTACCTTGGTTGAAAGCCTTGTCATCCAAGAAGACCTCACACAAGTCCTCCATCCATCAGGACTGGTCTTAACAGGAAGAAGAACTTCCCAGCAGCAGCCAGGGTGGTAGAGTTTATCAAATAAAGATGGGGTTTGGTCTGGTTGGTGAAGCTCTGCCTCCAGCAGTCAAACTTGAATATAAGATTCATCCTTTTTCAATCAGAACTCTTACAGCAGCAACATAGCAGCAAATAGTCACCAAGGACAGGAGGATTTTTTAGAGTGACAATTGAATGAGAGAGGGTCGCCAAAGTCCTTGGGGCCCCTGTTGAGGAAACAGGGCAGGGTAGATTGTAAATGTAAAGTAACCAAAGTGGATACAAGAGGCTCATTTTACACACCCCAATATGGCAATACAAGGAAAAGTGTAAAATAGAGTTGACAGAGCAAAGAGAACCATGGTAAAAGCCAATAGACAAAGAAAATGGTTTGTGATGCGTGAACAATATTGTTAATTTGGATTAATTCAGTCCACAGTAATCTATTGTGCCGCTTTTTTTTTTTTTTTTAGCTTTTTGTTCTATTACAGTCAAGTGAATAGAGCATTATAAGTCTGAGGACAAAGTCACATGGAGAGATATCAGCAACGTGAGAGGCATGAAAATGGGGATTATGTTATTAAGCGCTGTAACGCTTGAGCAACGAGGCAGACGAGGAGATGCGGATCCAAACGCAGTTTAAACTTTATTTAATTAACAAACAGGTAAACACAAAGGAACAACCCACAATGGGGAAATCAAACATAAAAACTGTTAACTAAACACGATGTACCCAGACAGCGGACTCGGGAAGGAAACACACACCAGGCTAACATCAAACAACGATAGACAAGGACTGAACAAAGAAACAGGGTATAAATACATAAACATGGGAAAAAGGGGCCAATGAACGAACAGAACTCAAACAAGATAACAAGGTGATTAACAGAAGCAAAAGGCAAACTATTGAGGGCAGGTGAAAACAATGACAGAAAACACGAACGCTAACAAGGGGACTATGGAGCTACATAAGTGACTAAAGTGAAAACTAAGAAATGCAAAAGTGACAAAAATGGCAAACAAAAGGGCAACAGTGAAACAAGACAGGGTATACATAACAGAGCCCCCCTCCCCCTCAAAGGATCGGCTTCCAGACGATCCCAGAAGACAAAGACAAAAGACAAAAAACCCACAGAGAACAAAATGATGGCACCGGGGGCAGACAGGCAGACCAGGGGGGGCACAAGAACAAGGAGGCAGTCCAAGGGGCACAGAGGGCAGGCAGGAAGTCCAAGGGGGGCCACGAGGGGAAATGAGACAGTCCACGGGGGCACAAAGGGAGATGAGACAGTCCACGGGGGCACAAGGGACAATTAGGCAGTCCATGGGGGCACAAAGGGACAGGTTTAGGAGGCCGGGGTGGTATCGACCGGGCAGGGACAGGTTTCGATGGTCTGGGAGCTGGCCACCGGGCAAGGGTAGGTGCAGGAGGCCTGGTAGCTGGCCACAGGGCTAGGACAGGTTTGGGGGACCTGGGAGGAGACCACTGGACAGGGACTGGGTCAGGAGGCCAGGGGGGAGGCCACAGGACAGGGACTGGGTCAGGGGGCCTGGGAAGAGGCCACGGGACTGGGACTGGGTCAGGGGGCCTGGGAAGAGGCCACAGGATGGGAACAGGGTCAGAAGCCCTGGGAGGAGGCCACAGGACAGGGACCGGGTCAGGAGGCCTGGGAGGAGGCCACAGGATAGAGGCCGGCTTTGGTGGCCTGGGAGGTGGTCGTGGGCCAAGGGCCGGTTCAGGGGACCTGGGAGGTGACCACAGGACAGAGGCCGGTTTTGGTGGCCTAGGAGATGGAGTGGCCACAGGGGAGGCCGGCGGAGCCGCGGGAGGTGATGGCTCAGAAGGCCCAGAAGGCGGAGCTGAGGGAGGCTCAGGAGGTGGAGCTGAAGGAGGCTCAGGAGGTGGAGCTGAAGGAGGCGGCGCCGTGGGAGGCTTTAGGAACGGAGACCAGGAAGGCTCTGGAGTCTCTGGGGGCAGAGACGTAGGAGGCTCTGAGGGCGGAGCCGTCGAAGGCTTGAGAGGCGGAGCCGTAGGAGGCTCGGGAGGCTCTGAGGGCGGTGCCGTCGAAGGCTTGAGTGGCTCGAGAGGTGGAGCCATAGGAGGCTCTGGAAGCGGAGCCGCAGGAGGCTCGAGAGGCAGAGCCGCAGGAGGCTCGAGAGGCAGAGCCGCAGGAGGCTCGAGAGGCAGAGCCGCAGGAGGCTCGAGAGGCAGAGCCGCAGGAGGCTCGAGAGGCTTGAGGGGCGGAGCCCTGGAAGGCTCGAGAGGCTTGAGGGGTGGAGCTCTGGGAAGCTCGGAGGGCGGAGCCCTGGAAGGCTTGGGAGGCGCTGGCTCTAGGACGGGCATGACCACTGGCGCTGGCTCAGGGACGGTCGAGGCTACAGGCGCTGGCTCAGGGACGGTCGAGGCTACAGGCGCTGGCTGGGTTACCGTGGTATGTGCCGGCTTGGGTTCGCCGGGCGCTGAGGGCAGAGCCAAGGGGGGTTTAGGGCATGGGGCTGCGGCAGGCGGAGGCTGAAGTGCAGAGACCTCTCCCTTTCTCCTCTTCCTCCGGGCTGATGCGACTGGCGAAGCTGGGATGCCGTTCCTGGTCAGCGTGGCTTCAGGCTCGCTGGCCGTGGTTGACGAGGGCTCAGGCTCGCTGGCCGTAGTTGACGAGGGCTCAGGCTCGCTGGCCGTAGTTGACGAGGGCTCAGGCTCGCTGGCGGTAGAGGCCGTAGGTGCTGGCTCGCTCACTGTGACATGCGTGGCCGCTGGCTCGCAGACCGGGGCAGGCGTGGGCTCTGGCTCGCAGACCGGGGCAGGCGTGGGCTCTGGCTCGCAGACCGGGGCAGGCGTGGGCCGGGAGGCGGAAACCTGTCTTTTCCTCCTCCGGGCGGACGAAGTGGACTGTGCAGGTTCAAGGGAAGCCACTAGCGTGGGGGGTTGCTCGCTGACAGGTGAGGCTGGTGTGACAGGGAGCGGTGAGCTGCACGGCTGTAGGGTCGTGTCCAGGTAGTCGTGGAGAGTGCAGCCGGGCGTTGCCTGTGGCACCCGCTCCCTCAGCGAGGGATTTAAGCTGTCCTTAAAAAAAAACCACCAATGCGGAGTACGGGAAGTCTGTAAAGGTCGCCAGGAGGAGAAAGTAGAGAGCGTGGTCTACCAAAGGCTGGTCTTCTTGCCGCAAGTTGAGCAGCCGGCATTTGGCCCGTATAGCTGCTGGATCCATGTGTGGTCTATCGTTCTGTAACGCTTGAGTAACGAGGCAGACGAGGAGATGCGGATCCAAACGCAGTTTAAACTTTATTTAATTAACAAACAGGTAAACACAAAGGAACAACCCACAATGGGGAAATCAAACATAAAAACTGTTAACTAAACACGATGTACCCAGACAGCGGACTCGGGAAGGAAACACACACCAGGCTAACATCAAACAACGATAGACAAGGACTGAACAAAGAAACAGGGTATAAATACATAAACATGGGAAAAAGGGGCCAATGAACGAACAGAACTCAAACAAGATAACAAGGTGATTAACAGAAGCAAAAGGCAAACTAATGAGGGCAGGTGAAAACAATGACAGAAAACGCGAACGCTAACAAGGGGACTATGGAGTTACATAAGGGACTAAAGTGAAAACTAAGAAATGCAAAAGTGACAAAAATGGCAAACAAAAGGGCAACAGTGAAACAAGACAGGGTATACATAACAAGCGCAGAGAAAGCTCCTCAGAAGCATTCTCCACTCAGATTTAATAACCCTTATTAACAATGTGATGACACAACATTTGGGAAGAACAAACCATGACTTTTACATCCATCTGTCTACTGCTGGCTACAATTGGCTGAAAGCAAAGATGACCAGGTATTCTTCACTGCTGACATCAGTTTCCAGATAACCTCTACAGAAGATGTGATTGGCGAATCAAAGCAGGGCAGGGTGACAGATTTGCCTTCAGATCAGATTTCTTCATGCAAGATGTGTCACAGTCAAATACAATGTCAGATACAAGTCACAGAATCTTTTCAGGAAAAGCATAACATTTAGATTATAGTATAGAACAATATATTGTATACCGGAGAGATGTTGGATTTAATTCTCATTTTTGTTTACATAGAGATTGTTCACCCAAATTTCTCTCATCATTTACTCACCCGCATGCCATCCTAGATGTGTATGACTTCTTAAAAAAATACATCTGGGTTCCAGTGAGGCTAAACACAAATTAAGATTTTTAGAAAAATATCTCAGCTCTGTTGGTGAAGTGAAGTGTGGCCAGAACTTTCAAAAACAAGGTAAAAAAAGGACACAAACGTAATCCACAAGACGCTTGTGGTTAAATCCATATGTTCAGAAGTTATATGATAGGTGTGGGTGAAAAACTGATCAATATTTAAGTCCTTTATATTGTAAATCTCCACTTTCACTTTCTTCTTTTGTTTTTGGCGATTTACATTCTTTGTGTATTTTTCCATCTACTGGGCAGGAAAGAGAATTTATTGTAAAAAATAACTTAAATATTGATCTGTTCTCACCCACACCTATGTAACCCGGTCACACACACACACAAGATGAGACAGTCACAATGTTGGTTGAAAACCGCTTTATTAAATAAAAAAGCAGTCCAGACAAACGTACAAACAAGGGGGCAAATCCAATGAAGAGTAGTCGTGGGAAGCGTGAGGTCAAAAGCCGGGGAATCAAGATAACAATAACAAGAGGGTCGAGGACGGGAAAACAGTTAACAACTAGGGACAAGTGGGAACGGAGACAGGGGAACAAGTTGGCAAGCTAAGAGGTAAAACAGTAGGGAGGTCAAAACTAGACGAGACTAGCAGGGCAACGATACGGGGAACTAAATACATACAATAACCAACCCGAGTGAAACGAAAGGGTTGTGATATATATAGGGGAACAAACGAGCGGTGCAGGTGAAACGAATAACTAGGTGATGGGACGAGTGCAGGTGTACATAATAAAGGGGTGATTGAGAAGCGCGTGAGTGCAGGTGGTCATAATGTTCAGGCTGCAGCGAGTGAGACGAGAGCATGAGTCAGAGGGGGGAGAGAGTTTACGAGCGAGAGCTCGTAATAGCAGAACGAGCGTGTGAGCTCGTGAGGGAGGAAACAGAGCGTACGAGCTCAAGGGGCGGAGCGAGGAAGCGGAAGCGAGCATGCTCGCGGAGTGTATGGGTGCGTGCTCGAGGAAGCGGAGATGGGGCAGAGGAGCGGGGTTCGTGACAGTACTCCCCCCTCTGAATAGGACGGCTCCTGACGGCCACGCTGGGTTGCGTAGCTCGAGGGGACAGAACGAGCGTGTGAGCTCGAGGGGACAGAACGAGCGTGTGAGCTCGAGGGGACAGAACGAGCGTGTGAGCTCGAGGGGACAGAAGGCACAAAAGGGGAATGAAACAGTCCATGGGGGTCAACGGGCAGTTCAAGGCAAGGTCAGGGGAACATAGTGGACAGGCGGGTGGTCGGGAGGTCTAGGGGGCAGCCATAGGGCAGAGACTGGGTCAGGAGGTCTGGAAGGCGACTGGAGGACAGGGACTGGGTCCGGGGGTCTGGAAGGTGACCACCGGACAGGAATAGGGTCCGGAGGCCAGGGAAGAGGCCACAGGACAGGTAGAGGAACGGTAACAAGGGGAGCAGGCAAGACCCAGTGAGGAAAGGTTTCAGGGGCGGAGCCAGTAAAAGGCGGAGTCGTGGAGGACTTGGGAGACTGAGCCTTGGAAGGCGGAGCCGTGAGAGACTCGGCAGGCGGGGAATTGAGAGACAGAAGAGGCGGCGCCGAGGGAGGCTCGGGGGGCTCCGGAGGCAGAGCCGAGGAAGGCTCAGGAGACGGAGCCGAGGGAGGTGGAGTCGCAGGAGGCCCCAGGGGCGAGGCCCTGGTGGGCTCTGGAGGTGGAGCCGAAGGAGGCTTTAGGGGCGAAGCCACAGGAGGCTCCAGAGGCGAATCTCTAGAAGGCTCTGGAGTCTTAGGGAGCAGAGCCGTAGGAGGCTCGGGTGGTGGAGCCGTGGAAGGCTCGAGAGGCGGAGCCGTAGGAGGCTCGAGAGGTGAATCTCTAGAAGGCTCTGGAGTCTTAGGGAGCAGAGCTGTAGGAGGCTCGGGTGGTGGAGCCGTGGAAGGCTCAAGAGGCGGAGCCCTAGGAAGCTCTGGAGTCTTTGGGAGCAGAGCCATGAGAGGCTCGGGAGGTGGAGCCAGTAGGAGGCTCTGGAGGGGAGCCGTAGGAGGCTCGGGAGGCAGAGCCATAGGAGCCTCTAGTGGCCGAGCCCTGGGAGGCTCGGGAGGTGGAGCCGTAGGAGGCTCTGGAGGGGAGCCGTAGGAGGCTCGGGAGGCAGAGCCATAGGAGCCTCTAGTGGCCGAGCCCTGGGAGGCTCGAGAGGCTTGAGGGGGGAGCCTTGAAAGACTCGAGAGACGAAGCCCTGAGAGGCTTGAGAGGAGGAGGAGCCCTGAAAGACTCGAGAGGGGGAGCCCTGAGAGGCTTGAGAGGGGAGGATCCCTGAGAGACTCGAGGGGCGGAGCCCTGAGAGGCGGAGGAGCCCTGAGAGACTCGAGAGGCGAAGCCGTGAGAGGCTTGAGGGGTGGAGCCATGAAAGACTCGAGAGGGGACGCCCTGAGAGGCGGAGGAGCCCTGAGAGACTCGAGAGGCGAGCCGTGAGAGGCTTGAGGGGTGGAGCCATGAAAGACTCGAGGGATGGAGCCCTGAAAGACTCGAGAGGCGAGCCGTGAGAGGCTTGAGGGGTGGAGCCATGAAAGACTCGAGGGATGGAGCCCTGAGAGACTCGAGAGGCGAGCCGTGAGAGGCTTGAGGGATGGAGCCCTGAGAGACTCGAGAGGCGAAGCCGTGAGAGGCTTGAGGGGTGGAGCCATGAAAGACTCGAGGGATGGAGCCCTGAGAGACTCGAGAGGCGAAGCCATGAGAGGCTTGAGGGGTGGAGCCATGAAAGACTCGAGGGATGGAGCCTTGAGAGACTCGAGAGGCGAGCCGTGAGAGGCTTGAGGGGTGGAGCCATGAAAGACTCGAGGGATGGAGCCCTGAGAGACTCGAGAGGCGAGCCGTGAGAGGCTTGAGGGGTGGAGCCCTGAGGGACTTGAGGGGTAGAGCTCTGGGAGGCTCGTGAGGAGGAGCCCTAGGAGGCTCGTGAGGGGCCCTTGGAGACTGCGTGAGGCGGAGCCCGGGAGGGCTCAGAGGGGCGAGCAGAACCCGGCAGAGCCGTGGGAGACTCTGAGGGCGGAGCAGAACCCGGCAGAGCCGTGGGAGACTCTGAGGGCGGAGCAGAACCCGGCAGAGCCGTGGGAGACTCTGAGGGCGGAGCAGAACCCGGCAGAGCCGTGGGAGACTCTGAGGGCGGAGCAGAGGTCTGCAGAGCCGTGGGAGACTCTGAGGGCGGAGCAGAGGTCTGCAGAGCCGTGGGAGACTCTGAGGGCGGAGCAGAGGTCTGCAGAGCCGTGGGAGACTCTGAGGGCGGAGCAGAGGTCTGCAGAGCCGTGGGAGACTCTGAGGGCGGAGCAGAGGTCTGCAGAGCCGTGGAAGACTCTGAGGGCGGAGCAGAGGTCTTGAGCACCAGACGAGACTGGGGAGAAGGGGCCCTCTTCCTTCTCTTACGTCTTCGGCCAACAGGGGACGTGGCCATGGGGACGGTCGAGGCTACAGGCGCTGGCTCAGGGGGGGTCGAGGCTACAGGCGCTGGCTCGCTGACCGTGGCAGACATGGCCGCTGGCTCACCGGCCGTGGCAGGCAGGGGCGCTGGCTCGTTGGCCGTGCCAGGCTTCGAGGCTGGGGCCGTGACAGGCCTCGGGACTGGGGCCGTGTCAGGCTTAGGGACTGGGGCCGTGTCAGGCTTAGGGACTGGGGCCGTGTCAGGCTTAGGGACTGGGGCCGTGGTAGGCTTCGAGACGGGGGTCTTGGTGTGGAGCGCTGGTTCAGTGTCTGCCTCCCCCACAGTGAACGAGGAACCAGAGTACAGTAGGGCGAGGTCAATAAACTGAGCCAGGTTAAGGGGGCAGCGACCACCAGGCATTAATGATGAGGTTGGCTCATTCAGACCACATTGAAAAATGGTCTTCAGAGCCACCTCATTAAAATTCACCTGGTACGCCAGGACACAAAAATCCATAATATAAGCCTCCACGGTTTGGCTCCCTGGCGCAAACCCACGAGTTGGGCCGCTGGGTCCATAATGCCGAGGGCGGGGTTATGGGTTACACAACCGCTGCCTCGCAGAAAAACCCCTTGGTCAGCGTCCGAATAGCCGTCAAACCTCTCAGGGGCTGAAGGCTCACGGCGCTCAGAAATGCGCTGGAGGCATAAGCGGGCTCAGGGGCAGACACAGGTGAAACAGTGTGACATAAATCAGACAACGCACATACCTGCTGCCCCTGGGCCGTGGCGCTTGGTCCTGCCTCCAAACTGTAGCTCCTTGCGCCGAATGTGACGTGCCTCTCCGCTCTAGTGAGCTGCGCGAAACATCCAGCGTGACGCATTGTGACTGTCTACGGTGAGGTTGGTTATTCTGTAACCCGGTCACACACACACACAAGATGAGACAGTCACAATGTTGGTTGAAAACCGCTTTATTAAATAAAAAGCAGTCCAGACAAACGTACAAACAAGGGGGCAAATCCAATGAAGAGTAGTCGTGGGAAGCGTGAGGTCAAAAGCCGGGGAATCAAGATAACAATAACAAGAGGGTCGAGGACGGAAAACAGTTAACAACTAGGGACAAGTGGGAACGGAGACAGGGGAACAAGTTGGCAAGCTAAGAGGTAAAACAGTAGGGAGGTCAAAACTAGACGAGACTAGCAGGGCAACGATACGGGGAACTAAATACATACAATAACCAACCCGAGTGAAACGAAAGGGTTGTGATATATATAGGGGAACAAACGAGCGGTGCAGGTGAAACGAATAACTAGGTGATGGGACGAGTGCAGGTGTACATAATAAAGGGGTGATTGAGAAGCGCGTGAGTGCAGGTGGTCATAATGTTCAGGCTGCAGCGAGTGAGACGAGAGCATGAGTCAGAGGGGGAGAGAGTTTACGAGCGAGAGCTCGTAATAGCAGAACGAGCGTGTGAGCTCGTGAGGGAGGAAACAGAGCGTACGAGCTCAAGGGGGCGGAGCGAGGAAGCGGGAAGCGAGCATGCTCGCGGAGTGTATGGGTGCGTGCTCGAGGAAGCGGAGATGGGGCAGAGGAGCGGGGTTCGTGACAACCTATCATATGTTGGATATTTGGTACTGATGAATTTAGAAGGGAACTGTTAAAATGCAAGCATTCTCACATATTTAGAAGGGAATTTAGGGTCTCAAAATATGTGAGCTATGAACTAAATTAAACTGTCCTTATTCTACATTACTATGTAGGCAATTTATAATGGAATCAGTCGCGTTCGACAACCATTATAAATTAGATAAATTACAAATAACTTGATTATTTGTCTGAATACAATTCTCCACCATTAAAATTGTAATAAAACGTCTCGTTGTATCCGCTCACAATTTCTACTGTAAGGAATTAGCTTTAATAAGTGAATTATAATTAATTAACTTATTGGAGTGATATTATATTCATGGCTTATTAAACATATAAATCTAATCTAATGCATATATAAAACAGGTTGGTGAGAAGAGTGACAGAATGTGAAATAAATTATCAATACAGTGAAAATGAACTTTATGGAGTCTGTTGACAATACCTGTTGAACCATTTACCCTTCTTTGAGTCTACATCGATTTTACCGGATTTTTTTACATCGGTCGGATTACCCAAATTATTTAACTAATACACCAGCACTTTGAGCACAATATTGGAGATGTACTTGCGTTCTTTGTGTTGCTTGGTGCTTGGTTCTTGGCTCTTGGTTAAAAGTTTGTTCCGTCAATGTTTTGGACCTCTGTAAGATCGGATAGTTATTGTCTGTATGAATGATGAGGTTGGCTTTGAAGCGAGGCCTTCTCATGGAGGATCCGCGACTCCCGTTGGAGTGTGAGAGGCTTCCTCGGGACTTCAGATTCTTTTAAATCTGCCGCTCAAAAATAGTGCATATTTTAATCATTCACTTTTATATATTGCAAATGGTACAAGAGGCAAGACATTCATTGTCTTCAGCTTTCTCTATGTAACCAAGCAAACCTTTACATACTAAACATGACATTCTTTCATGGATATTATACGTGTAAGTAACAAAACATGAAAATCCCTGGTTACAAATCATACTGGTTAATTCCTTGGTTATACAACATGTATAAAACATTACACACATTTTAAAGAGGTGCATCAGTCTATAATCATCCATTTGTCAGTTATACCAGTTACCACAGTTCAAAGAAAATTTCAGAATTACCTAGCAAGCCTAGGTATTGTATAAATCATGGATTTAAATGCATTCTATACATTTTAGAAGGTTAAATAGGTAAAGTACTGTGACTTTGTGTAGAATGTTCCTGATTAAGATGAAATGTGTTACCATTCGAGTCATGCAAATCTGATGGTCTTTTGGAAACCTTTCAAAGACAAGTATGCTTTACAAGTATACCAATGACCCTTTTTGCTTTAAATTAGGTTGTTTAGAGTGTCTTGAATTTGATTTTATTGTCCAAAGACAGGCCTTCAGTAGGAGGTTGATGCTTGGTCCGTTAATGTATGATCCTGAGGAATTCCAGGATTAAAAAGGTTGGGTTTTTCCTAGATTCAAATCCTGTTGTTTCAATTCTTCTGCATGTATAATACTATACATATCACTTGTATATTATTATCTCCATAAGACTCCACCACTTATGGATTACTTTTATGCTTCCATTATGTGCTTTTTGGAACTTCAAACTTCAGGCCACCATTCACTTGCCTTGTTTGGACCCACAGAACTGAGATAATCTTCTAAAATTCTTTGTTTGTGTTCTGCAGAAGAAATGTATCTTTCAAATGAAATTTTCTTAAAACTTAATTGAAGACAGAATTATTCCCATGGTTGCTGCAAAAATGAGCATTACTTACGAGTTAGACAAAACAATTGTGGTACAACTGTTTATACCATTCCAGTAAGAATGTAATTATCCATTGATTATTCACTGATTGTTGTTATGGTATTATTATATGCTTATAACCTAGTAATAAAACCTAATAGCCTATGAATGTGACAAAAGTTTAATCTTTCGGCAGATAGGTTTCTGTCATTAATACAAGAGGATATTTTCATACCTTTATCAGCCAAGAGTGGAGAGAAACAAACAACAGAGCAAGTGAGTATGAAAGCAAGAGTAAGGATTCTCATGGTGCTGCAACAAAGCAACATAGTCCTATATTACTTAATGGTGCTTACATGAGTATGTTTGAATTTATTAGCTAAAGTGCTTCTGTATGTGTCCTCTTTTTTCAGTCGACCACAAGGTCAAGGCAGGAAAAGAGCCTGACACTCAGAGCTGAGTACAATCGTGTGAAAGAGAATGAGAAATAGAAACAATGTCAACTCACACTGTCATCTTCAACACCCATATACATGAAACAGAAGTAGTGTCACAAATATAGAGGCTGATAAAACAGAACACACACTATGTTAATTTGTTCATATGCAGCCTTAAAATGATGGCAAGATACAATAAGTCAGTTCCTTAATCTATAGTCATGGAGCACATACAGTAGTCCTACTTCTTGCATTTACAATGAAACAATTTGCCCAAATATTTCTCTATCACAAGAAAAGCTGTTGGCAAGCCATAAAAGCAGAGAGTTTGGACTATTAGCCGAGAGTGGACTGTGGGAATGTATTTGTGTGTGAGAAAGAGAGAGAGCAGATGAGAACGGATTTATAGATGTAGTCAGAAATGGACCTCAGGTTCTGGCTAAATGTCTTTACATCCCTGTAAATGTCTTTAATTAAAGCTAACAGACTTATCAGCACCTCTAAGTCCCATTACCAGCTCAGCTTCTAATCACCTCTGAGCTAAATATTGAGAAAGGGTCTAATGAAAAGAGAAAAAAGTGAACGAAGAAAACTGAAATGAAGAAAGGATGTTCAGGATAAATGAGGAGGGGGAAGAGAAACATCAGAGAGAACAAACTAGGGCAGAGCAGCTAATGAGAGTCATACTGCACGTGTCAATCGGCTGTGCCAACAATCAGACAGAAACAGAAAAAGATAGATGCTTTAGCTCTGATTTAATGGGGTGGCAGAAGTGGCAGACAAGTAATCTGCTGAGGTAGAGTTAATCACTTTTGGTCAATAGGACAGGCCTATCAGGGATTAGTTTCAGTGTTTCAACTATTCTAACTGATATCACTAATCCAGTTCTTTTCAGTGCGATTGGATTTTGTATTCTTTGTCAGGATAAAAAGCCTTCCACAGGATATCTCTTGAACAAAATCAAATATTCAGTAAAAGATATAGATATGCAAGGTGTATACTGTGCTGGTTTTGTGAATTGGTAACACTTTATGGTTCCATTTATTTACATTAGTAAACAACTTTAGTTAACATGAACTAACTATAAACAGTACTTTATTCATCTTGGTTAGTTAATTTCAACATATAATACATTTTTAAAATCAAAAGTTGTATATGTTAACATTAGTTAATGCACTATATGAACTAACAATGTACAATTGTATTTTCATTACAGTAATATTCCGGGTTCAATACGTATTAAGCTCAATCAACAGCATTTGTTGATTACCACAAAAAAATTTAAATTTCGTTCCTTTTTTTGTTTAAAATATTAAAAAGAAGAAGCAAAAATCGAAGTTATGGTGATACACTTACACACTGTAAAAAGTGGTAACCTGCAATTTGTTACCCTAAATAACTATTTCTACCTAATCTAACCCTTAAAACTAGTTTTGATGGTGTAACTTAATAAATTCTGGTTGATTCAGTGATATTAAATAATAATTTTTGACTTAAATGAAACCAGTTAATTTAGATGTTACCAGATGACGCACTTTTTTAGGTTAGGCTTAACATCTTTCTCAGTGCAGTGGAAGTGAATGGGGACAATTTTTGGAGGGTTTAAAGGCAGAAATGTTTTTAAAACTTTATAAAAGCTCTTTCATACATTTTTCTGTTAAAAATCATGAATTATTTGAGCTGAAATATTTTTAAATGGTCCATTTTAAGGTCATTTTAGGGTGTGTTGACTACATCGTCATGGCAACGAAGTTGTATAATTGTTTATAACTTTAAACAGGAAAGGTTAGTAAGTGATTTTATCACACTAAAATCATGTTAACGCACGAATTGATTTAAGTCATGTGACTATACCTTTTAAACAGTGACTATTTTAATGTTTACAGATTGGCCCCATTCACTTCCTTTGTAAGTGCCTCACTGGAACCCAGATGTATTTTTTTAAGAAAAGAAAGGGCAAGTCAAAATACATTTTTGTGGTAATCAACATTATTCCACAAATGGTGTTGATTGTGCTTAACTTGTATTGAAACCGGGATATTCCTTTAACTAGCATTAACATAGATTTATAAATGCTGATAAAAAAAAATATTATTCATTGTTAGTTCATGATACCTAACGCATTAGCTAATGGAACATTACTGTAAAGTGATTGTGAAATTGAATACCAATGAAACGGCACTTGAGTTTCACCGGAACTGAAGTGACTGACTGTAGTGTTCTGATAATACCAGCAGGGGGAGCACATGAGCTGCTTGTGCGTGTTCACTCACAACTCATAAAATACATTACTTGTTCCTTTGCAACTCTGTGAAACCATTTATAATTTATCTCTGTCCTTAAATTGTAAACTGAATTTCAGATACACAGACAAAGAGAGGGAGATTTGGCACATTTCGAATGAAATTAAGCAAGAACTGGGCAACAAAATAATTTTAGTTTTATTATTAATGTGAAACGTTTACCCAAGACAGTAAATATTTAAATATGGTGTATAAATGTATTTGTTACGATTTATGAGATTTCGGCATTAACGAGTATCAAAGTTTCTTGCCATTTTGAGAGGATTATTTGTTTTACATAACAAACGTTTATGTCTAAATGGTAAATTAAGCGCATGCACGTGATGATGACTCGCGAGCTGTAATAAGCCTAGGGACTGTAAAAAATAATGTCATTCTTCAGTTACATTCTTGGTTTAGTTGTTTAAAATAGCAGTTTTCAAACGCCTCCAGGACATTGGAAAGTACGCGAGCGTCCCATGAATTTAAGATGTCTTTTAAAGCGGCGTGACATCACACCATGATGTCCAATGAGCGCAGCTGCTGTGATAGACTTTCAACAGAGTGCAATATACCACAGCGACAGGTTTGAGACTCCACCGTCTGCGAAACCTCCAACTCAATTACTGGATATTTATTCACCTGTAGGAAGCGCCGCACCAGCGAGACAGACGCTTCGGCGCAATTTAGGAGGACTAAAAGCGGTTTATACGATTTGAAAGCGAGTTTTGACCCCACAATATTAGTGAATTCAAGAGGAACGCGCTGAACTCAGACAGGCGCACGCTAACCTGAAGTTTTTGTACTCACCGATTAAGGAAAACCAGAACAAGCTCGTAACAGTTTTATCTCCAGTGATTATCAGTAGACTGTTTCGATTCTGAGCTGACGGAGTTCAACAAACGGACAACAACAGACAAATTGGTCGAGGTGGACTGTCCACCCTTCTCCCCGATGAACATGTCAAGACAGTTTGGGGCACTATTTCTCTTATTTCTTCAAGGTAAGACCGTAAAATAAATCACACATGGTTGCGGGCTATAATATATCAATCAGTCTTCTTTCCGTTTCATTCTAATCGACTGAAGCGCTGGAGCAACTCTATATCATGCCAGAAATATCACAAGATAATTTTGTTTTCTTAATGTTATATGCGCTCTTAACCCGCTGATTTCCAATGACTGTGTTCGTCTTCAAATTTGATTACATAGGCAAGTGTATGATTGTACGGAAAATAACTTTGCCAGGTTGAAGGCTTATCCCGTTTCTTTTCCCTGTAGTTTCCCTGTATGAGTTTGGTTTCGATAAGCGCCATGTTTCTCTAGGTGTGGCCTTGCGAAGTGTGTTTTGTCCTCTTGTTGGCAGGTGTGATTGTTTGCGAAACTATCTCGGCGTCCTTCAATGCCCTGATATTCTTATAACATTTTTCTCTAGTTTTGACTTCCCTTTGCGTCTTTTCATCCTTCACTCATTCACATCATATCCAATAATTTCCAGCTGAAAGGACAAAAACTAGTCTATCACGATACAACAGATTGTTTCCAACGTCTTATTGTATGGGGTGCCGTTTGTAAAGTGGCTCACGCTGAAAATAACAGCAACATTTTGTCACATTTAGCTTCAAACAATGTTTAAAAATCTGGTATGAATTTTTGACGGTCACTTTTTAGCACATTTACAACAATATTTGTTAACATAGAGATATTTTAAATAGTTAAATCTAAATATTAAATGCTACACTTAAATGTTAAATGTTAAATATAAATGTTAAATATAAATATAAATGTTAAATATAAATATAAATATAAATGTTATATCTAAATGTTAAATATAAATCTAAATGTTAAATATAAATATAAATATAAATGTTATATCTAAATATTAAATATAAATCTAAATGTTAAATCTAAATGTTAAATATAAATATAAATATAAATGTTAAATTTAAATGTTAAATATAAATACTAAATGTTAAATCTAAATGTTAAATCTAAATGTTAAATCTAAATGTTCTCAATGTGTGAAACTAAATATTTAGCTAATATGCAAATTTAAATGCCGGTAACCGGAAGTGCCAAAATAAAAGCTCGAGGAGGTCAGTGGGTAGTGTCAAATAACGAATAAAAAACATCTCATCAGGGAAATGGACTCTTGGACATGGATTATCATGATAAAAACTAACTAAAAGAATAAGCACGTTTGGATAAACTGTAACTGTAAACAGTAGACTACTTTGAGGTTTTAGTGTCACTTTTATGAAAGATGAGGGACTTATGACCTGTGGCCATTATAGCCAGCCACGAGGGGCTCACTTCGACTGATCTGTCATGTTTGCTTGCATAAAGGCCAGCAAGAGCCAATCCCTACCCGCCCCTGACCAGGAAAGGTACTGTCGGTCATGGCCGCTCTGTGAAGATGTCAAACGAATCGGCGTTAGCCGAGAACATCGGCAGAGCCGTCCTGGCGGCTATACAAAATTTTTCAACAGCGACAGCAACAGCCTCTGGGACACCACAGAACACCTCAGTAATTTTAAAGCTGTACTTGAACAAGAGTGTGCAACCGTAGTCCCTTTCAGTTCATTATAGTTTAAGGACTTAATGTTTGGCTGTACGTTTAAGTATAAAAGGATTGATGGAGCTATCAGCTCTGGTTTCCATGTGGTTTCTGATTGTTATAAACGATATTCCTGTTTGTGGATGTTAATTACAAAAAGTGTTTACCTCTGTGAGACTGTATCTGACCCTTCTTTATACTGTATGATTGGAAGGATATGGAATCAGTCAGAGTAATAAATCACTAATGTAGTTACTTCAACCTTGTTGTGTGTTTTTTAACAATTATAGTTGATGAATTTAACTACCAGAGTTTTTTTATACTGAAACAGTAGTGAAGGAATTAACAATGACATTTACTCAAGTAAGGTTCTTCTGTAGAAATTAAGTACTTTTTAGATTACAATTATGAATTCCCTCCTCACCATTGAAAGCCATGTATATTCAGATTTATTGATGTTGAATATTTTGTGATAAACTGAAGATTGTATTTGTTCATGTGTTGAAAAAATTCCTTCTATTCCTACTCCTCAAGCACTTTACCAAACCTTTTAGTAGCTGCAAAATGCATAATCACAAAAATCACTGAAAACACGTTTTGTTCTTACCTTGTGAACAGCCATCTTCTAAGAAATACATAATAAAGAGACAATAGTTATGTAATATATAAGATATTACAAAACACTGACAAGTATTGTTTTACTTCACTGAGTTGTTTTACTTTGCACATTTAGGTACTTTAAAAATCAGGAACAATGTATTGCAATGTAGTGGAAGACAGTTATGTATCAATACATCTGTAGAGCCCTGAAATTTGTTTCACAGTGTACTTTTGAAAGTGAAATAAGACTAATGTTACACAATTGTACATGTTATATGCTGAGATCACACATTTACAAGTTTATCAAAAATAAACTGTTGTGTTCTCTGAAACAATGTTTTGCCATTGTTGTTGTCATTTTGAAGAGGGTTAATGGCATCATTCAGTTCTTGCAAATCCCTGTCATTCAATGGGGAAAGTACACTTTGAGAGTTTGCTGAGGAACAAAAAACTACCCCTGCTGTTGAGAGTTCTGGGTTGTGAAGATGAGGCAAATCACTGTCCAGAGTAAAAAGCTGAACTGGTGTTCTATTTCCTTCAGATGACATAGAGTGATTGTTAAATCCAGCTTTGAATTCCTCCAAAGTGCGGTTGATTCTGGGTAGAAAGACATAATGGAGACAAAATAGGTCTGTTGCATTGTCTATGTCTAGGATACCCAGGGATTCCAGTTCATAAAAAATGGGTGCATAAATATGGCTGCAGTTTTTGTTCAAGTCTCGATTAAAACGCTCGATCCTCTGGTTGTGTACAGAACTTCCTGTTAAGACAGAGCCATCCCCCTGCTCACATGCATGTCCTCCCAAATCTGAACGTTCTCTCCTCCGTGATCAGTCCTGATGTGCAGTGGTCTGCCAAACTGTCGAACAGCTGCAGTAAAGAGATCTCTTACAGTTTCAGCACGATTATTGTTGGAGCAGTGAAGAAACATTAACATCCTACTGTAGCCATCTATGGCACCATGAACAACCAATTTCCACCTAATCAACTTATGATTTCCGTCTACATGCCATATGAAATTTGGATGTGGGACAGAGTATACTCGCCTAGCTATTGCTGTTCTTCTCCTGGCTAGGACACCAATTGGGTCCATCCTTCGGAGTGAATCTCTTACTCGTTGTCTTTGAACCACAATGTTTTTGGAGCGGAGATGTCCCATAAGCATCACTTCTCCAACATTTGGGTGTTCAGTTTTTATTTGTGACAATTCAATATCCAACTGTTGATCACTGATGCTCTTAAATTTTGACGTTGGCATATTATAGTCTTGAAGTAACTTGTAGAAAGTTGGCCTTGAAATTGAAAGAATAGATGCCGCTTCTGTAAAGGTGGTTTTCAGAGAAAGAACATGTTCGAGCTCCTCTTTGGAAATCTGATGTCTTCCTTGGTAGTCATTCTAGAACACAGCAAAGAATATGACATTTGGCAAGTTTCTATAACAAACAACGGTTATTAAAGAGAGAATTACAGACATTATAACAGATGAGCATTCACATCTACTCATTATCTCTCTGACTGAATAGAATTATAGATTGTACTGTACATTTTTTTTTTTTAATGTTTATGTAAAATAAAATGTTTAAATAAAATTGACACTCAAAAGATGAGAGGTTACTGAAATGTAAATGAGAAATCCATCAAACAAATATGAACATGAATATTAATGAATACTTACTGAAAGACAGGTCACTGAAGCAAAGTCTGTTGCTGGTAAAATATGTTAGCGCTGGTGCTGGAGCCCTGAGGAGTTTTAAAATATGAACAAAATACCAAAGACATTGTTATCTTGTCACATGTTGGTGTTGTGTAAAACATGCCACCATGATTGGAACTAATGCTGAAACATTACACCACACACATTAAAAAACCAACAAACAGCCAGCTAGGTTACAAGAGTATGAAAGTATACCGAGCGATATGATGTCCCAGTGGAGGTGGTGGGTGTGGCTGGCCCCAGTGTGTTACTGTAGGTGGTGGGAGCCTGAAGAGACAAAAGCAAAATATGGGCAACATTATTTATTATTCAACATTATTATTATTATTATTAGACATTCCATGTGTTTTTAATGTTTATATGCCCAGCAGTCAAAAACCAGGGTTGAGATTGGCAAACAAAGAGAGATACATTTTATGTTTTTTAACAGTATGCACTCTGACTCTGGTACTTTATTAACATTAGATTAAATGTATTTATCATTGTGACTGCCTCTGTCCTCCATCAGCATTACTCTTTCTCTCTCCCTAGCCAAGCAGAGAACGGGTTTTATCTTGTGAGCAAATGCCAGCAGGTAAACCAAGGTGAGATGTCTGACTGAGGACAGAGGCAGATTTCCATTTGACCGACAATTTACAGTGTCATTTGTGAGCCTCCGTTAGCTGTTACGCTAAATTATATAATGTGTGCTTTGCTGCTCAGACCATCTTCACATAATCTTGAACTCACATTTATTTACTCATGAGTTCATCCCACTGCGTCACTTAACCGGTGTGAGTTTTACGGCTTATAGAATCAAATGTGTTACACATAAAGTGCATTGGTGCTAGTAGCAAATCTCTACTTAGCTAGTTTCGTAAAGTTAGCCTTAACAAGAATCCAACGCTACGTGATTTGGAAAACATACTTACTGAGGTGTTCTGTGGTGTCCCAGAGGCTGTTGCTGTCGCTGTTGAAAAATTTTGTATAGCCGCCAGGACGGCTCTGCCGATGTTCTCGGCTAACGCCGATTCGTTTGACATCTTCACAGAGCGGCCATGACCGACAGTACCTTTCCTGGTCAGGGGCGGGTAGGGATTGGCTCTTGCTGGCCTTTATGCAAGCAAACATGACAGATCAGTCGAAGTGAGCCCCCTCGTGGCTGGCTATAATGGCCACAGGTCATAAGTCCCTCATCTTTCATAAAAGTGACACTAAAACCTCAAAGTAGTCTACTGTTTACAGTTACAGTTTATCCAAACGTGCTTATTCTTTTAGTTAGTTTTTATCATGATAATCCATGTCCAAGAGTCCATTTCCCTGATGAGATGTTTTTTATTCGTTATTTGACACTACCCACTGACCTCCTCGAGCTTTTATTTTGGCACTTCCGGTTACCGGCATTTAAATTTGCATATTAGCTAAATATTTAGTTTCACACGAAACATTTAGATGTAACATTTAGATTTAACATTTAGATTTAACATTTAGATTTAACATTTATATTTATATTTATCATTTAAATTTAACATTTATATTTATATTTATATTTAACATTTATATTTAACATTTATATTTAACATTTAGATTTAACATTTAGATTTAACATTTAGATTTAACATTTAGATTTATATTTAATATTTAGATATAACATTTATATTTATATTTATATTTAACATTTAGATTTATATTTAACATTTAGATATAACATTTATATTTATATTTATATTTAACATTTATATTTATATTTAGCATTTATATTTATATTTAACATTTATATTTAACATTTAAGTGTAGCATTTAATATTTAGATTTAACTATTTAAAATATCTCTATGTTAACAAATATTGTTGTAAATGTGCTAAAAAGTGACCGTCAAAAATTCATACCAGATTTTTAAACATTGTTTGAAGCTAAATGTGACAAAATGTTGCTGTTATTTTCAGCGTGAGCCACTTTACAAACGGCACCCCATATTATTGATGGTGTAGGTTGTAGCTTGGTAAATTGTTTCAATTTTTTAATATATTTAAATCACCCTTTCAGACTGGCTTTTTGTTGAATGTTAATCCTCAAATTAATTTGAATAACAGGCTATTAATTTGCCAGAATATCACAAGAGCTGTTTTCAGCAGTCTTACGTCACTGCCTATTGTTTCGTCATAATCATTCACTCCACGCAATGCTTTACCCAATATATAACGTTCAGCAGCAGCATATCTTGCATATTCAAGTCTGTTTGCAGAATGGCTGTTCGCTGTCCTTTTAATTTTTCATTGGCCGTGTCATGGTTCGCAGGTGCATTACACCTGACAGAGCGCGAGCTGGGCTGGTGTAGGTGTCAGGAAAAAAAAAACTGGTGATTGAGTGTCAAACCGAGCGCATGTAATATTGCTAAACAGATATTTATTCAGTTTATTTAATCCATGGTATTTCAAATGTAGCCAAAGTATCACCCATTTGTTATCATTAAATATATCTGACGTACTTTAAAGTTTTGTGAGGTGATATCATAACAGCAGTCTTAATCGTTTACTTCATGGTATTCATTCCTTTTAAAGTAATTAAGGCTCAATTGACAGGATTTAATGCATTAAAATAATCTTGAGTCGTCATCAAAAATTGCGGTTTTAGTAAGGCACTTACAATGGAAGTGAATGGGGGGGCAGGCTAAACATTTTATAATACACACTGTTTCAAATGTGCAGCCACACAACGTAAATCTTATGTGTTATAGTGAGTTTAGTTTGATCAAATCTGGCATTTACCTGATTTGGTTGTTACAGCCTTTACCAAAACCAGTGTTGCATCGCCATGAAAACAAAGTTGTAATATTGTATATAACTTAACACAGTTAGGGTTAGTAAGTGATTTAATGTTTATGTCTTGTGGCTATACATTTGAAATGGTGTGTATTTTAATGTTTGTATACTGGCCCCATTTACTTCCATTGTTAAGTGCATTACTGTAACCTTTACGATTGCTTTTTTTTTTCTCCTCAATTTGGAATACCCAATTCCCAATGCTCTAAGTCCTTGTGGTGGCATAGTGACTCACCTCAATCCGGGTGGTGGGGGACGAATCTCAGTTGCCTCCACGTCTGAGACCGTCAATCTGTGCATCTTGTCACGTGGCTTGTTGAGCGTGTTACGTCAGAGAAATAGTGGAGGCTTCACGTTATTCTCCACGGCATCCACGCACAACTCGCAACAAGAGCAAACCACATTATGGCGACCACGAGGAGGTTACCCCATGTGAGTCTACACTCCCTAGCAACTGGGCAAATTTGGTTGTTTAGGAGACCTGGCTGGAGTCTGTCAGCACACCCTGGATTCGAACTCGCGACTCCAGGGGTGGTAGTCAGCGTCTTTACTCGCTGAGCTACCCAGGCCCCCTTTTTTCTTTTTTTTTTGTAAACAAGGGCCAAGTCTAAATAATTTTTTTGTGGTAATCAACATTATGCCACAAATGCTGGAACATTCCTTTAACTTATTCATGGACTGGACCTATTCTGCCTGGGCAAATTTCACAGTACAACTGCACTTCAGGGGTAAAACTGGAATCACGAAACAAAGGATTTGTTTTATTTATGAATTGAGTAGTGGGAAAAAAAAGGCCAATGATTGCTTCGCTTAACAGAACAATATAAACAGCCCCCCCCCTTCACATCCATTCAGATCAGTGTCCTGGGAGCTTTTGCCTTTATACACAGCAGTTGTGAAATATTTTTGGCATTGTTTTGCACTCTTATTGCGCTCTACGGACTCCCTGAACTGTGTGTTGGCTAAAAAAATCAGACCAACCTCTAGTTTATCGGTATTGTTTTTTAAATGAAGACAGGAAGCGTGTTTAAGATCATATTATAAAATTTAAGCCAGTTTCTCTTTCGCTATGGCACCAGACAGAAATGTATTGGGAGCAGAGATCAGCACAATAACAATTACTGAGTGTGTAATAATACCCTCCTAGTGAACACGGGTCAAAAAATGCTCTAACCCGTTGCCATGGAGATGCTGTGTTTTCATTGAAAGCCAGGACTAGAGTGGCCTACTGTAGCGGCGTCTATGGCTGAATGCATGCTAGTGGTGTGTGTTTGTGTTTGAATCTGGGAGAGGAGGAGGAGGAGGAGGAGGAGGAGGGGTTAGAAAATGTTAGGCTTCTATGATGATGGTGGCGGAGGACTGACTGACCTTGTTCTAAACTGTGTGAGCACAGCAGTTACCGATACACGTTGACAAGCATACACACAGTGATTGCAAAAGTGTTGGCTCAAGTGCATATGGAGCTGGGTTAAACAGTGAAGAAATGGTGAGTATACTGGTGGGAGTGTCTTACCTTCTGATGTGTTTCATGTCTTAAGTACACACACATTATACCAAGAAACATGCAAACAATAGTTGCATTCTAAATGAGTGACTGAATCGGAAGCATTTCTAAACACAGCCTCCATTCTTCGCATCTTCTCTCAGTTTCCTTCCCTCCCTTCCTCTCTTTTTATGTCCCTTGTTGTACCTCTTTGTCCTTATCCGCTAGCTTTTGTTTGAGACATGATTGTCATTGGTGTATTCAAATCACCCACCAACCCCACCTCACTCCGACCTTAAGGCCACGCTGTTTATTAGCGTCTGAGCCGGAGAAAGAACAAGGGAGTGTTGAATCAGGAGAGAAACAGGATGGCAGTGGACAGAGCATTGATTAAAAAGTGATAGATAACGCATCGTGTAGCTCTGTCAAAACTCAGTCATGTCTCACACTGTCAGTAAAGTTATCAGTCAATAAATGTGGGGTTATTTCCTCTGATGGATTCCATGTGGTTGTCCAGTGTAGTAGACCAACATATTGGCCAGGCTGATAAATCTGCAAATCAAAATCTGGTGATTTTTAGATTATTTGCATCAGCAGAGCTCAAGTGTCAGTTACCAAGTCTACTGACACCAAACTGATCGCATATAATCACATTACTATACCTGCATTTTTGCCAAATAATTTTTTATTTGGCTTGTATTATGTCTCGTGGCTGTATGCTGGGGAAATAAACACTAGAGGCACTATAATTCCCTTTTACACAAATCACAAGTAAAAATACTGATTGTAAGTTCATTAACACATTTCACAAGTTAATGTTTCTTTCACAATGCAATCTTATGCTATCTGAACACTTTTGAACAACTACAAATCACAGTTTGTTTTGTTGTTACGTGCCATCATGTTACTACAATTATAGACTGGTGTGCAACACGGAGTCATTTAAACGGTCCGCATGTCAGAGCCACAACATGCTAAAGTGCTCACCTGTTTCCTTCTCAATCTCTCTCCTCAACAGTTCCCTGTATCTTATATTATAATTATAATATGTTTATTAATGTAACTTATTAATAGAAGTTTTGTGTGAACTTTAGTAAATATAGTGCTAAATAATGTTGTTCTATGTTTTTAAATCTTTACTTGGTATGGCATCAGAGTATATTTCTGGACTCATTACCTTCCACCGTACCCAGAAGTCTCTAAGATCTACCAATCAGCTGCTGCTGCTTTTTAGCCTGTCACGATTAAAGTGCAAAGGGGATCGCACTTTCTCTGTCGCTGCCCCAAGGTTATGGAATGATGTACCACTCTCCATCAGGTCCTCTATAGTATCTCTATAAATATGTTTAAAACCCATCTTAAGATGCACTTGTTCTCTGTAGCCTTTGCAACATCATAATGGAACTGCGTGCTAAACAGATCCACTTGAGTATTTTTATGTTTTTATTGTATTTTTCTTATGCAAATTAACTTTTTCTTGCAAGCTTGTTTTTAATGTACAGCTCTTTTTTCTACGCTGTAGTTTTTAAAGTGCTTTATGAATAAAATAAAATGTAATTCAATATAATATATTGTGTGATATATCGTCATTGTATCTGCCTATCGGCCACCCTGCTTTCTGAATATCGGCATTGGCCATTTAAAAAACCCATATCAGTCAACCACTACTTTTAAGTTAATACATAATATTAAAAAATTACATTAGATAACCAACTGCATTTACAAGCTTGTTCGAGCACGTTTACAGTAACTTGACTAATAGTGTTGCACTTGCAATGCAAAGGATTGGGGAACAAGTCCTTATGGGTGCGTGAGTCGCCACGTCGAAAATGCCATAGAAGCACATCAAAATTACATGGTTGCTTCAGCAATTATGTTTATCATCTGATTTTGTAATACTACAGATTAGGTTTGAGGTTTAGGGTAGGAAGGTGCATTTTGTGGAGTAAATCTTGATAAAGCATTAACCTTAACCTCATCCGTTTGGGAGAACTTTGACACTCTTTTATTGCCACACAGTGGACATTTCACAAAAGAACTTCCACAATACGTGTAAGAAAGCAGACATTTTGCATAAAGGGTTGCCACAGTCACATAATTTTCATGAGATCAGGCTGAATGTCTTTTGATAATGCACAATTTGGTTTCATATATGTTTAGATAATTCAGTAAACAATGTGTACAAATATGTAATTTCAGTGTATTTACGTACATCTTGATTGCCTTAAATTCTGTTATAACCTATTTCACGTATACAACATATTGACCTTATATCAGCCAACATGCTTTGCAGTTTTAGCCATTGGAAAAACCCATATCAGTTGACCATTAGTTCAGAGGCTGGTAAAAGGCTTTCTGGGAACCTGTGTATGCGGGTGAATGGAGCCGTCAGTGATTTTGGATCTCTGTCATTCATTAGTGTAGTGGGATTTGTGGAAGGGGAACCAAAGCTTTTATAACTTGTTGCAGAGCTGTGTTTACATGCAGCTTTGGGAATGCACTCAGCTCAAATCAATGACTGACCTTGTAATTAACATCAGCCTGCACTAATATAGACACTGGAGGGTTTCCCACCAACTCATACTATATCCATGGCACAGAACAAATATGCATCTAACTTTTAAGTCTGATAGTAGTGACCGGTGAAATATGATAGAAGTAACTTGGTTTGTGGTCAGGGCCATTTTCAGAATTGCTTTTATTCTTTTTATTCAGTCAAAAATGGAACTAAAATGAATCTCGACGGGTCCACAGAGGACACAGCTCTTTCAAGCATCTCTCCCTTTCTGCCTACCTCGCTTTATTCTTGTCGCTATCTTTGTCTGCAGATGTCACATCGCAGAATGCTTTTACGGTTTTAGAGATTCATGGGGTTGACATGTCCACTTAATTGTTCCTCATATTTTAGTCTTTGGCTGGTGATGGAAAGACAACCAGCCAGTGTGTCTTTGACAAGAGGGTGCAAAGTGAAACAAAAGTGCCATGGAAGGAAGAGAAAATGGTCTCCTCATGCTGTGGTTTACCGTCGACTTCAACAGTCAGTACCATGTGATCTTGTGGTGAAAATGTTCCCAATTTAACTTTACATTTAGCATAAAAAGGAATGGTTCACCCAAAAATTTTATTTAATAAACCTTTTACCATTTCAGTCTTTGAACCCATAGGATATATTTTATCTTTGAAACAGACCAACATTTAATTGTTTTTATGTTAGAAAAAAGTTTTAACTGGTTGGAATGACATTAAGTAAATGTTGACAGAATTTTAATTCATTAGTGAACTATCCCTTTAAAATGTCTAAGAAATTAAAATAAAGACAATTGAATGAGACATTGAATGAGTCTCACACCCTATGCTGGCTGAGTTTGCCCCACTGTCCCATTGCATGCTGGGAGATCAGTGAGCCACCAGGGGCCAGTTGGTCTGAATAGTGGTATGTGGTTGCCAGATTGATGTGGGAATGAGAAGGGCTGCCAGATTCCTGGAGTAGGTCATGCCTACTCAAAGGAAAAATGACCACAGATCTGGCCTCTTTATAAAACGAGTCAAATGACATTAAAAGGAATAGGACATGATGAGCGTTCATCCCCTCTAGTCAGAATGCCATCCAATTCATTTTATGATTAACATTGCAACCCTGAAGGTTTTTGGGATACTGCTGTTCCTCTGTCTGGTTCATTGGCCCTGTATTCACTCAGCTTTGGTTTATCTTGGGTTTGATGGAAACAGCTTATAATTAGTGTATTTCTAAAAGGAATAGGTCACCCAAAAATGTAATGATAATTTACTCAGCCTTATGTTCTACCCATAATATTACTTTTTTCTTTTGCTGAAAAGATGTTGATGTCTAAGCTGCTCTTATCCATACATCAAAAACATTACAAAAAGCACTATAGAAGCAATCCATATGTCTCTTAGGATATTTTCCAAGTCTTGAGAAGCCATATGGTTGCATTGTTTAAGGAATAGGCCAATAATTAGGAATTTATTTGCTGAAAATATTAACTATAGCTCTTAAATATCATGTGCTCACATTTAAACTTGGAGTGGCCAGGTTGCACTTCCATTGTTTCAGATCAGAAATATTTTTATTTTTTTCGGTTTTATAACAATACGAGGGTAAGTAAATTATGACAACATTTGCATTTTTGGGTGAACGATCCCTTTAATAATGGAATTTTGGGCAGGAATTATCCACATATCCATTTTGGGATTTGGGAAAACATCAAATGATCAATATTACAATCAATGTAAAAATAAATTACTCTTTTTTTTTTTTTTTTGTACCTCCTTAATGAATTCCACATCCCTAAGTGTTTTTAACACACGCAGATAAAGGAAGGTGATGCATAATATTATCAATATTTTAGGTTAATATTTATATAAATGTATTCAGAAAGGTTTCCCATAAACATCTGATAATCAAGGAACTGAAAGGTATCTTTTTTTTAAGCGGAATGAGCTTGTGTGTTCTAACAAAGAGGTTCATATATGGCACTTTTCCACTGCACGTTACGGTTTGACTCGACTCTGCTCGCTTTACTTTTCTGAGCATATTTTTCCACTGCAGTGTAGTGCCGCCTCAACGTGGGTGGGATTATAGGCTGATCGTCATAATTACACCGCCTCTACTACCGTGACATCATCTTAAACGCGACACAAACATTACTGACCATTATCAATGACACGACCGCTAGCTGTTATCTACTAGTTCATTGTGCTGCATAAAGCTGAGTTCACACTGCCAGCTACTTTGTCGCTGCATGTCGCCAGTGGCTGGCAGTTAGGTCGCTAGTGGTGTTTATGGAGAGTCTAAACAGCACTGTTTCTTTAAAATTAATATTATTATTAAAATATTAGGATCAGCTGAGCTCTACCATCTTCTCTCATATCGCTTTTCATTTTCATAAAGTTAAACATTTCTCAACTTTGTTGCATCACTGGACATGCCACATCCGGTCGCCAACAGTCGCCGTCGTTCGTGTTGCCGGAAGTTGCCAGCTCTCATTGAAAATTAATGAGATGAGGTTGTTTTGTCGCTGCTTGTCGCTGACAGTGTGAACGGAGCTTATAGCAGTTTTTGCATGGGGATTTTACACAAGTGTAACAGTTAAATTGGCCTGGTTGTTTTAGAAGCTTTCCAGTAGCTGGTCAACTAAATAAAGTGAAGCTTTCAAGCAGAGTATAGAGTTAACGTACCATCCTCCATCATGGACTCAAACAACACTCTACCTCCCATTGGTCGCCAGTCTATTGCCAATGATAGTGTCCATTTGGTCGAACCACTTCCACTTTCTTCTGTTTAAGAAAGTGTTTTGAACCTTGATGGTTCTGTAGTCACTTAAGTTTTTAAACTTTTCCCTACACTGTTGGTAGGTCTGGTGGTAGCCGTGTGGGGCCAACAGCTGTGACACTTCCTGAAAGACTTTTTCATTTCGCGATGTTTTGTTCGTCGCACATCGCTTATTGTCCATGGTGTGGTTTTGCACGCAGCCATTTCTTTTTACAATTCAAAAGTCACGTAAACAAATGATACTGCTATCGATGTTGCTAACTTTAAAACTAGTGGCAAATCCAGTGACATCAGTAGTGGCTAATCTCTCTGACCAATCCGTGATCTGTAGGGTTTTGACATCACATTTAGTATCTGCTCTGCTCACTTGGAAAATCGACCGAGGTGGTACTAAAAAAGTACCAGGTACTATCCACAGTGGAAACCCCCCCCCCCCCGCAGTGGAAAAGCCCCAATAGTGAGGGAAGTGAGTGGGCATAAGCGATTTTGATTACTGAAGAGGATTTTTAAAACCTATTCGTGCTGTCTCATGAATTTAGCATGCTGGTGGTTTCAGGGACTCTACTTTCCGCTGTTGCCACATCCGAGTGATGAGAGACAGGGTTGCGTGAAAGGACATGCTTGGCTAGTTATGTGGTGCCTCCAAATAGCTGCAGAAGACTTGAATTCCACAGCAGAGAGGATTATATTATGACTAATGCTAAAAGGGTCTCTGTCCAACAGTACCATGTCCATTTTATTATTTATTATGCACACACACTGTTAGGACTCCCGGTCTGGCAAAGGAAATACATCAACACAGGAAAGAAAACTGCACTCATCAAGCCATTTCATGGACTCTTTTTTTTTTCCATTGTGCTACATGTTATGCTCCATGGGAGAGAAAATGAAAAATGGTGTCTGCGATGAAGTTTGAGTGCGTTTTATGTTCTCAATTAGTCTTGTGATCAGTGACCTTCAGTAGCCCAATCACCATGCAATCATTAGATGTCTTCATATTAGCTTTGGTCTATCCCTCTTTCTCTCTCTTTCATGAATTGACAACAATAATATATAGAAGATTGCCCTTCCTTTGCCCCCCCCAACCCAACCCAACCCCTCTTTTCTCACTGTCCTTAGTGTGTCCATCTGGAGTCGTCTAGCCAGAGGCAGACATGGAAGCTAGGCTTTGTTTTATTGATCCTGTATTGATCAGCAAGGACAGTGATGCCCTTGTGAGTCGACACAGCTTATTGAAGACATTAAGCCCCTGCCCTGTCTGATTGACATCTCTGTAAAATATAGTCCCTAGCTTCTAGAGGACGTCTGATCTAATGCCTTAAGTTTCCTCATTTATTTACTTTCCTCTCTCTTATATCTTCTCCACCACACATCATACTCATTTCTTTTTTTCCCTTCTTTCATATCCTTTTTACACTTCTAATCCATGTGCTCTTCTGTGGTTAGTGATGGATTTAGTGCCTGTCTCTCATCGTTTCCTCTCACCTTTCATTTCCCTCTCCTTTCCTACTTTTCCTGAGTGCTTCACACCTGGACCGCAGAAGGTCGTGCCAGTCCACAATTCCCCTTGCTGGCAGAGATGGAGGCAGGGCTGGAAGTGACCCAGACAGAAATGGCCTTGTTATTTGCAGCCTCATTCCAGACCAGCTACAGTAACTCTTCCACATTCACAGCAAGCAGAATTATCTCGTTACAAGATTCCTGTTAGTGTGAGTGGCACAGCGCTCCTCTGAGAACGCTAATGTCATTAGCATGCCCAGTGTAGCGTGCTGTCAGGGAAAAACAGCAGTGACCTTTAAGATAATTTTCTGTGTCTCCTGCGAGTTCTGTTGGGTACATTCAGTGAATGCAAGTGTATGCTCTCTGTAGAGTTTTATAAGGTCAGTATATATGAAGAAGTACTGTAAAATAAGCAAGAATGTGTGATAGTGTAACTCAATAAAATGAAGGGAAACTCACAGCTCTCCTGAGAATGTTCTCCCAAAGAGAATTGGAACTTTTCTACTTGACTGTTTGAAAGATACATTTTGGCCTCATTTTAGCTTGCAAGCGTACAGTCTGATTCCAAAGTTATGAGACCACATTTTTAGGATTTTGAATAATTTAAAGCAAATAAAACATTGTGACTTGGAATGAATATGAAAGATTTTAAAATCTGCACTAATTTGTACAAATGGTGAGATTTTGTTGTTTCCATAGAAGTACACAAGATGCTCTTTGGAACATTCTCAAAACATGCTGGAAAATGTGGATTATCAGGTTTTTGCCAAACTTGTGAAGTTCATGCCAGCTCAAGTGCGGCATTTTGTCATTGAAGCAAAAAGGGGCACATAATAAATACTAAGAAAACGGGTGTTTCTTCAACCATGGGCACTTTAAGCTCTTTGGATTTCTAGAAAGAGAAGACTCGTTAAAAAAAATTCACACAAGTTTATTTAATTCATCTATTTCCAATGTCCTGTAATGTATGTACATGCATTACAAGAGATTTATGCAATTTCTTTTCCTTTTTTTTTTCTTTTCTGAAAGTCATGAAAATTCCCATCACAGTGTCATTTCCTCCACATCTCAAATTCTGTATTGTGTATAATAGCCATGGTGGAAATGACAGTGATGTAAATGGCATTATTTAATGTTTTGATATAACCTTTCTCTTGCTAAGACTAATTTCATAGCTAACATTTTATGTATCCTAAATACACACAATTAAAGGGCTAGTTCAACCATGAATGAAAACTCTCTCTCATCATTTACTCACCCTCATGTCATCCCAGATGTATATGACTTTCTTCTGCTGAACACACATTTTTAAAAGAATATTTCAGCTCTGTAGGTCCCTCCAATGCAAGTGAATAGTGGCCAGAACTTTGATTGTCCAAAAATCACAAAGGCAGCATTAACCTGTTGATACACAATTCCCATGCACCTTTGTTATGAAAATGCGATCGCCAGATAAATCCAGTTCGCCACACTTCGGTCAATAGTCCATGTCAAGCGTTCATTGAAAAACATCCAATAGCACTTTTTGTTCATAAAAGTGATAAATCTGAGAAATATTGATTTGTTCTCCATTGTTTACATGAGATCTCGCCTGAAAGATTTACCCTTCGTCGTCGTTCTTCAAAAAACTATGCAATCTGAGCAGCATTCATGTTGTAAAACTGAATATTATCTTATATATTAGTCTCATAAACAACATGAGCCTGTTTCCAAAGTCTATTTTTAAAAATGCGGCGTAGTTTTATACATAATAGCCAAGCAGTGCAGTCAGATTTTGTGTCGTCTTGAAAGGCGGAGCCTTCATTTTACGCTTCCAGCGATTTTACAGAGAAAAAAGATTGCACATCTGGGATTGCATGAGGGTGAGTAAATTGTGAGAACATTAAAAAAAATTGTGTGTGTGAATTATACCTTTAATATTTTCACACTTTTTGCATAATTTGGTGAAGCCAAATAAAAATTTACTTTGGTGACTTGGATAAGAAGTACACTTACTATTGAATTTTTTTTTAATAGGGACAGAATTGTTTGGTGTGGTGTAAATGACACCTCCAATGGGACAGTAAAAAAAAAAAAAGAAAAGTTTTTTGACAAAATAGTTTATTATTTCACTGTTTAGATTATCATAGTTTTAAACATGTAATCTATTAATTTGTGTTTTTAAAATAGATTTTCATAGTTTAATATTAATGACTTGGTTCTGAACAAGGCAAACCCATAAAATCTGTACTTTAAAATGCATTTAAAAAGTACAAAAAAAAAATCAATGATGAAATGTATGGTAAAAAGTTTCCAAGTCAGTTTTAATGTGACCTTCATAGATTTCGTTTGAATAAAAATCAACTCCTGGGACATGAAAGTTGAAGAAATACCCAAATCTGAAATTCATGATAATTTTTCAATTCAACTTTTTACTTTAACTATGCAGATAATATAATTATTATAATGTAATTATTGTTTTATTAATAGATTAGAGAAATAAAATAAAAAAATGGAAGCATTTTCCCTAGTGGTCTCAGACTTTTCGTCCCCACTGTTTACTGAACATTTTGTTAGGTAAGATTTTCTTTGTTGTCCTCCAAGCAGGTGGTTGAGCTTTGTCCTGACCTCTGCTCTTCATTATGTTCCCGTCATGTCTTTTGTCTCATTCTTCTGCTTCTGTCAACCATTTAACAAATGAGCACAGTCCATTCTCCCACCAGTCCCCCTCTTCCATCTTGAGGATTTGCTCCACTTAGTGAGTCTATCTTTCCGCTGAGATATTATGTCTCACTCTCCCGTGGCCTTCTTCCCCTATCTCTCGCGCTCTCGCGCTCGCTCTCTCTCTCTCTCTCTCTCTCTCTCTCTCTGACAATTTATTCCTCTAGTGATGTTTTTTTTTTCTTTCTCCTCATCCCTCTACCTCTGCTTTGTTGTTGTTCCACTGTTTCTTTTGTCTGTTGTGTATTTAGTGGACTTTGCTGGATGTTGTTTAATCCAATTTGCTGTTTAAAACCAGGATGGTTGATTTTTCTTCACAAAGTCATTAACTTTCAAATAAAATCATTCTTTCATGATAAAACCAGTCTCTTTCTCTCCACTCTTTACCTCTAGCATCCCTCATTCTTGTTTTCCTTCTGCCCTTCCCCTTTTAAAGGAAGGTTAATTTTTTTCTCACACTAATTCTCTTAAAATTGGATCTGGCCACTCTCTTCTCCCTGCAGTCTTTCTCTCTGCTCGTCTCTTTCTTGTCACATTACATGGTTCATGAAGGTTAAGTCGTAGAGTCAGTGAAACAGCACTTGGCCGTTGAAAGAGGAAAAAAATATAAAACAAGTGAAGAAAAAATAATTGTGTGTTTTATGATAAAGGTCAAAAAACTTTTAAGAATCTGTGAGAGAATACAGTGACACCTGTGACACAAACAATTGATTTTTGTGGGGCTGAATGAATGTGCTAGATTTATGTGAAGCTTGATGATGCCGTAGGAATGTATGCACATTACACACAGTACAGCTCAGACGCATGATTTTAGATGGATATGTATGGTTAATGTAAGGCCATTGTTGATAAATTATTATCTTGTTTATTACATGGCTACAGTTATTACCAAATAAATAAATGGACATGAAATTTGTAGTTGAAGGTGGAAGGAAAGAGAACATGGAGTGGTATGAGAGATATAAAACTAGCACAGTGTCCGAGATTGGTTGCCTGGGACAAGTGTCCGATACAACGTTTGACTGGAAAATGATGCAACTGACCAATTAGAATCAAGTTTTCCAGAGAGCCATATAATAAATTGTATTAGTGTATTATTTACAGTATTTTGTGTTCCTCTCTAAATTATACACAAACACACAGTGACTGTCACTCTCAGCTTAGTTCCTCACTGATGAGTAAAAGAGAATATGAAATGGTGACCATGATAGAAAAGAGGCCCCATTGTTTTTAGCCCCTACCTCTTCTAGAAACGCACTGCTTTTTGTGTGTGAGAGACTAAAGAAAGACCCTCATTGTTTTCTCAGCTGTAGCCGTTCATAAAGGTAAGCGATATGGGAGAGGTTGAGGCTCCGCCCTTCTCTTCCTCTGTTCTCTACAGGATAAAACTACAGAAAGGAGAATGAAGAGAAGAGAAAAATCAGTCTCATCCTTATTATGGTTAAGTGGATAGTTTTCACACTCTCTTTATGGCTCCCTGGGGTGCTCCCTGTGAAGCAAAGCATGATGGGGAATAAAAAGTCTTTAAGGCCGTAATATACTTCGTTTGTCCGTGTTGATGATTGTTCCCCGCAGAGTATGCGTGATACAAATTTCGTCTTCAGCACAGTACTCGTCTTCAAAGACCATGACATTATGTGATCTAGAACAAATTCAAGTGTGCATCAGAGATTAGCAAGCAAATATTTAATACCTCAATATCAATAACATTGCAGAAATGAAGTCTTAAATTGAATTTTTTTGTTGTTTATGCTCGTACCATATTTATACTTTCCACCAACTGTCAGGATTGTGGGAATTATTGGCAGCAAAGTATACATCTGTTTTGCCTTCACAAAAACAACCACATGAATGCATTTTAGGCCACATCCACACTAATCTGTTTTCATCTGAAAACTCCCGTGTTCATACTGTACATTATAACTGTACATTACTGTTGTAATGTACATGACCATGCTGACACTGTAAAAAAGAAAAGAAAAAGACATTCTAATAAATGTACAGTAAAAAAACCTAATAAACTTGATATTAACACATGTGATATTACAATTATACAGTAAACATGGCTGCTTGGGTTGCTTAGTGAGTATTGACGCCGACTACCACCCCTGGAATCGTGAGTTTGAATCCAGGGTGTGCTGAGTGACTCCAGCAAGATCTCCTAAGCAACCTAATTCGCCCTGTTGCTTGGGAGGGTAGAGTCACACGGGGTAACCTCCTCGTGGTTGCGATTTATTGGTTCTCGCTCTCAATGGGGCACGGGATACAGTTGTGCGTGGATCGCAGAGAGTATCATGAGCCTCCACATGCTGTGAGTCTCCGCGGTGTCATGCATAGCGAGCCACGTGAAAAGATGCACGTGTTGAATGTCTCCGATGTAGAGGCAACTGAGACTTGTCCTCCCCCACCCGGATTTTTTTTTTTTTTTTACAGTGTACAGTTTATGTACTATGGACCATTTTCAAAGTGTAGTATTGTCCCAAATGGAACACTAAATCCCCAGTCATACTTGACTTATTTTGGACATCGCAACGGACCAGGATATGATGTCATGCTTTAGGGTTTCTGGTTTTAATAAGTAGTAAATAACAAATAATATTATATTCAAAATGTTTGAGTATATAGTCTACTCACTATGTATCCTTTGAATTGAGTCAAAGGGGTTTCAATCTTTTAATGGTCACGTCTTCTCGTCATCCGAATTTGCAGTTCCGAGTTCACCAAACTTGAACTTTTCTCTGCAGTGTAGTATGAATGGTATTTTGTTCATATGTAATGAAAAATTAAACAAGAAATCCTCCATGCTGTACCCTTTTAAGCAAACATTGGATTTGGAAGCACTTTGTTGCCTTGCTAACTCTATTTAATGCTTGTGAAGCCATCATTTTCCACTGTTGAGACTCAGACTCTGTATATTTGCATTTAGCTTTCTATGTGCACACAGGCCAAACATATACTTTTATATCTTGTGTATGAATAGAATAGATTAACATGATATGTGTATGTTGTTTGGGAGCGATTCTTCTGCGTTTTTCTCAGCCGTAACGGAGCCCTCTGGGCAACATGGGCCAATGAGAGAATAAAAGAGAAAAGAATAGAAAAAAAGCCTAAGGCAGAGCAGAGAGTGGAGGATGTAAATACGTCTCTATGTGATTAGCGCTGGAGCATTTCGATTTGGCAGATGTAACTAAAAAGGGCAGAAATCTCCAATCAGCCTTTTCTTTATCTCTCTGGAAGGCTAACACTGGAAAGATTTATCTGATATATATTATTAAGCTATAGTGCTGGTGACCATCACCCTCCTTCACCTGGATTGTCCCTCCTCCCTGTTGTTATGCTTCTTTCCTGAACATCTATACCCTCCTAGTCCTCTTTCCTTCATGTCTTCCTTCCTCTCTTTACCTAAATATCCTGTTCCTTCCTCTATCTCTCTCTGTCAGTCACTTTGTGTGGGGGAGGTCTATAGGTCCCAGGTTGCAAGTGTCCTAGTTTTTCCTCTCCTGGTCTCCTGCGCTCCTTTCTCAGTGTTTATTTATTTAGATGCAAAGGGAAAGGGGGATGAATAGATGGGTGGATGGAAGAAGGGATAGTTGATGAAGGGTAAGGAGAGGTGTCGGAGAGAGAGGTTGATATTTTAACATTCAGGAGAAGGGAAGCTCTCACAGTCACTGTGCAAACAGGGTTTCAGGGACGTTTAAAGCATTTTGAAATGGATTTGTTCAAACAACCTTTTGTGCCACATGGAAATTCTCTTCTCACCTATGTGTGTGTTTGTGTGAGGGATTTCTTTTTAGATGTCATTCCTGAAGAGTCAAAAAGAGCAGATTAAACAAATCTCTTTGCTTTAACATCCTGCATTTCACTGACATCCCCTTTTTTCTCGTTTTCCTCCTCTCGTTCAGTCCTGTGCTTTGATGGGAACTCAGCCTGCATAACTGAGATCCTTTTTGCATGGAGAATCAGGGGTCCCTGTCAGGGCTCAACATTACCTTACATATTCAAATTTGTTTGTATTGATAGTGTGTAATTTTTTTTTAGGTATAATTTAAAATCAACGTGACATCAAAATGTACTTTCTTAAAGTGATGGTTATTCTCATGTTGTTGTTAACTCATATCATTTTACAGGTTTGAAACAATGTCATGGTGAGTAAATGAAGGCAGAAATTTCATTTTTGGGTGAATTAACTATCCAACCTAGTCTCATAGAATGAATGGTACTATAACATTTCTGTAAACTGATTTTTACGTTCTGCGTTACATGTTTCGCAGTTTCCAGTGAAATGAACACTAGAGGTGCTACAACAACTGTGCACTTCTCACAAATTAAGGCTACAACGGATGGTTATGACTTTATAAACACATATTTTTTGCACTATTGCTCACACAATGCTATGTTATTATATCGAAGCATCCATTTTTTTTCAATATTTACTCAAATCCATCATCTGAAAAGCTATACATTTTAACACTTGTATTACATATTCTCATTTTGTTTTTAGACTCTATCGGTTAGGTTTTGGCATTTGTAAAGTGTATAATGCCTGTTTTGTGTCTACCTCTCATTTAATTTTAGATCACCATTGGCTTGGTTTAGGTTAAAATTTTTGGTTGGGGAGGTACGTTTTACTCATTAAAACCTCCATCTAAAATTAACCTTGACCTCATCTGATTATGACACCATTTCACTCTCTTTTGATGCCCCCCACTGTTTCACTTGGAAACTGCAACCAAACGTGTAATATGGCACATAATTTTGTTTTGCAAAAACATTGCCTAATTTTCATGAGATAATCCCTTTAATGCACATTCCTGGTCTTATTGTGAGTGCTTCAGTGCATCCTGTTCCAAAGGGAGAAAATGGCTGGTCATCTTAATCTTTTATCCAAAATAACTTGCTCTTATTTTGGAGCAACTTTCCTTTTTGTCACTTAGGTTACAAATGGCCACACAGGCTACTGGATCATATTTAGGCCCCGTTTTATCAAACTTTCGGTCTGGCTCCAATCTTGTATGTATTGGCATCAATCCATTTATTTCCCTATGGAAATAAGTCAAGTCCTGCCCCTAATTACCCCTCCCCTCCCTTTCATTTTTTTTTTTTTTTTTTTGTTTGCTTTGAGAAACTGGTGCTGATAATTTCCATATGCTGTGTATTAGTCATATCCTAGGATGAACTTCATAATGAATGGATGAAGGAAAGGGAAAGATGATGAGAAATGACAACAACAGACGGAAAGAAGGAGAGAGAGCAAAAGCATAACCTTACACCTGGTGCAAAAGAATGGAGTTAGACAGGATTAAATGGTGCACACAGACTGGTGTAAGTGTGTGTGTATGTGTACATACTTTTTAGACACAATCATACAGAAATGTCCACTGAAGTGATTTTTTGTTTAATAATGCAAAATATTTTCTTTTAGAGTTTGGATTAGTGTGAGGTTGTTGTAAAGCTAATTAGCTTTATTTAGGCCCCATTTAGTTTGGTAAATAAACTGTGTATGGGTTTAGATCAGAGATGCATTTGAAGAATGGCTCTTTGAAGTAGAGTAAATATTTAGGAAACTTCTCAGTTTGGTGGATCAGACAGACTGAATGCAAAGCAAACAAAACAGTGTTTGTATACTTAAGTAGCAGTCATTATCATTCTTAAAATGCTTTGAGTTGTAAGAGGTAGATGTGTTTGTGTTGCGGTGTATTTTATTTTATTACATGAGGCCTTCAGTTTGATTAATTTCCTCTGTTTAATTCATTAATATTTTTATAAACGTATTGCTGGATTGTGTAGCTGCAGTGGCACTGGACCAGTGACCAAAAGCTCATATCATAATAATAATAATAATAATAATAATAATAATAATAATAATAATAATAATAATAATAATTAAAAAACAAATTGTACTGCTGTACACAGAAAGAACTTGTTGGTAGATGAATATTTGTGGCTGTGTGAATAAGTCCATAGGAATCCATTGTTTATATTCAACATCTTGTTCACATTGAACATTCACAACAAATGTTCGCTCTTCATGTAAATAAGCCTTAAGGCTGTATGTGTGACCTGTGAAATAGCAAACTCATTGCTTGTGTGTGTGTGTGTGTGTGTGTGTGTGTGTGTGTGTGTGTGTGTGTGTGTGTGTGCGCATTCCCAACTGTTAATGGAGACGCTAACTCAAGAGGGGTGCAAGGCGTGGGTAGTTCCCTTGTTACCATAGGAATGGTGTATTCCCCCCACCTTTCAGATGACCTCACACCCAGATTTGTGTGCGTTACATTTTCGTAAAGAAGATTTTCCTCATTTTTATGACTCGTTGAAATACGAGTCATGGATTTTTCTGTGTGCAAATAGTGTGGGTTTGTGCCAAGGAGTTTTCAAGCTGATTTATCATGCAAGTTTGCTTCTTTTGCCAAAAAAAATGATCAGAAATCAACATATTCTGTTGTAAAAAGCACAGCCAGATACCCTGCTCATATAATGCCTCCTGTACACTACACAACTTTCAAAGATGTGGGATTGTGGTACCGTTCATATTAAACAACTGTCTGTCTCGTCATGGAAGTCGTAGAGTTTTCAAATTACACAAGGAATCCGAGACAGGGGTGAACACATTACAAAACATTTCACTATTGACGAATCCCCGACGACTCTGCCTGGACTCCAAATTACGTTTCACAACGGAGTACACGCGAGAAGTGATACGAGATACGAAAACAAATGCATGACCATATGTTATGCATTTCAGAATGTGATGTGTTTGTTTTTAATCGTCTAAAGGCATCATATATTTTATTGGTTACAATATGAAAAAGTACCTCCTGCTGAATAATCTGCTTACCTGACTGTCCAAGAGAATTGTAATTTTCTCTCCAACTCTTCTCTTTCTCCACCCGGTTATGGTACAGTTCAGAGGAAATGAGACAAGGAGAAAAAAGTAGACGAGGGGAGGAAAATAAGAAAAAAGATGGGAAGGGATGAGGAGAGGATAATAAAGGAGATGAGAGGAGGCAAGAGGAAAGGAGAAGAAAAGAGATGAGGTGAGATGAGAAGAGATGAAAGAAAGAAGAGCAAAAGAGATTAGATGGGAGGAGAAAGTTGATGAGATTATAGGAGAACGAGATGAGAAGAAAAGAGACAAGGAGACAAGAGGAGAAGATGGTGCTCCTGTCAATGTTCCACTCATTTTCCCTCCATTTCTTCGGTCCAATGAGACTTTCTTGATACCGCAGCCTTACTAGTTGATGTTCTGTTGCAGGTACATCAGGACTCTTCCCACTGAAACTTCCTGTGCCCTGTTTCATGCTCTCTCATTGGCTGTATAGGTCAATGCTGCAGTTGTATTCAGTCAAAACACATTTCACATTGCTGGAATCGCAGACAGATCCAGATATTTAACATGCTGACATTTAACATGCTCACTGACATTGGCGACGCATCGGCACTTCTCTCAGATCGCACCTTTGATAGTTCATCACGGGAGCGAGCTCTGATTTGCCTATGATTTCAGGCTTTTGTCGGCGATCTCCACAAAACTGTCGGTGAGTAAAAATCTGGCCTAAAATCGAGTAGTGAAAACTGCATAAGGTACTGTTCCTTCAACACATTTAGTTTCAGATGTATGTGTCCTACTTCTCGCTGCTGCTGCCATACATTGAAAGTGTGGGCTGACGAGGACATTTACTTACACACACACACACTTCCTTTTGGGTTCCTTGATTTTTTAACTCACACAGGCCCTTGTTCTGAATGTCAGAAAAAGGGAGCAAGAGAGAGGAGTGGAACTTCAGCTGTCTGAGGGAGTGAAAGACTCACACAAGGGGAATGCAGAGCAGGTTACTCTAGTGATTGAGCTCAACTCGAACTCTCTTCTTTATCTCTCTCTCTCTCTCTCAATATTTCATCTGCAGCTCACCCCCACCATTACCGTCCATCCATCCACACACCACTCCGTGCCTGTCTCTCTTCTCTGCAGGGCAGCGTCTGTGAGCTGATGACCGTGTCTCTGTGCAGATGTGATGGGAAACAGCTGTTGCATTTCTCTGCTCACTGCAATCCCTCCCCCCTCCTCCTGCTCCTCCCCTCCGTATTCCTGGAAATAAGAAGGGTGATGGTTTTACGACCATCTTTTATGAGTTTTTGAGACCTGTAGCTGATCTTATTATGAGAGGATCTGTTAAGATCTGCTCTGGAATCTCTTAGCTGATGTGTTTTGAGAAGCAGATGTTAATGTGATAACCCTTGTCTTGTCTTGTCTCCTCTCCTTTTATTGTCTTCTCCTCACCCTTTTTTTTTCTTGCTTCTCTCATCTCTTGTTCTCTTCTCCTTTCTTTTCCTCTCCTTTTGTCTGTGTTTTTCTCTTGTATCCCTTCTCATCTTTTTTCTCCTCTTCTCTTGTTTCTTTTCCACTTATTTTCTCTTGTGTCCTTTCTTTTCCTCGTGTCTCTTCTCCTCTTGTCTCATCTCATTCTCCTATAATCTCATCTACATTCTCCTCTCATCTAATCTCTTTTGCTCTTCTCATCTCCTCTTCTTTCCTTATCTCTTTTCCTCTTGCAGCCTCTTAACTTTATTCTCCTGTCCTATCATCTCCTTTATTATCCTCTCCTCTCGTCTCCTTTATTATCCTCTCCTCATCCCTTCCCATCTTTTTTCTTATTTTTCTCTCCTCTTGTCACCATTTTTCTCCTAATTTCTTCTCCTTGTCTCCTCATCTCCTTTTTCTCATCTAATTTCTCGTCTCCTCTTGCCTCCTTTCCTCTCTTCTTTCGTCTCCTCCCATCTAGTATTCTTCTTCTTTGTCCTCCTCCTCTCATCCTTTTCTCCTCATCTCCTCTTACCTGCAGATCCTGTCTTTTCCAGCAGGTAATTACTTAGACACTGCTGTATGAGTGTGTGAGAGCGGTTGTGTGTTTGCAATTAGCCGTTTTTCTGATATACGAATGTGCAAGTGTGATGTGAAGAAAATCCAGGATGATCCATTCCTAATCAAAAGTGGTGGCAAATCTCTGCGGCCTCAGCTTAATCTCTCTCTCATCCTTTAAAAGGAGATGCCGCAAGCCGGCTCATTTAACAGCTTAATGTCACATATGTCTGTGTGTTCTCTTTACTCCTTTTCGCACATGTCATATTTAGCACTTTGATGATTTTAATGTATATTGTACTTTTCTGTTAGATTCTCTGTAGAAGTCATCAACACTGATGCATGTATTCATTTAATCAACCCCCTCCTCTGTACTTCTCTCTTGATTGCCCTCCCTCTCTCTCTCCCTCCACTCACACACTCACTCACACTCTCTCTCTCTCTCTCTCTCTCTCTCTCAGAGATCAGAGTAATTATAGGGAGCTAGTTTAAATAATGGGGGTGTTAGATCCTATGTGTGTGTGTGTTATCAGCAGATGCAGGTAGTGACTGATCTCTTGATTGATTTCCTCTTTTATTGTTTAGATTTTACATGACATATGTTGCTCAAGGCATAAGATTCTGATTTAATTTCCCACAAAACGAGCTGCTCTGTTGCACTATTGTCAGGGAAGCATTCGTGACATTTTTAAAACATGAAATAATTTCTGTTGGTCATCACAGATGTTAAACCTGATCTCATTCGTTCTGCCGTATTTGTGTTTGGGTGTGTCCTATCAAACACTCCGTGGTATTAAGGCTCACAGAAAAGAACACCAGATTTGTGAAATTTCCATATCTACATTGTACTGCTGTGAATTAGCAAGATTAATTAATGATGATGGTGATGATTTATGACTAAATACCACAAAAGATTATACATTTTATTGTTAGCAAAAGAGTTTTGTGTGTCAGAACATAATATATAAATTCTTTAAACACTGTTTCCTTACAAAATAGTTGCAACAAATAAGTTTACATTTTTACAAATATTGCAATAATTGCTAGATATTATAAAGCTATAATGACAACTTGAAATCCATAAAATTGTATTGGAAAAACAATGTGTTTATTAATATCAACCTGTTATAACTGATACCAAAACTATCACACAACATTCTCACAGTTTTGTCAATACATAATATATCTTGGCCAGCAATATAACTTTACCATTAGTGACATATTAGAAAACAGCTGATTTCGCATAACTATGATGTTCAATAATTTTACAGAAAACCAAATGTTTAAGTTTGCTTGGCATAAAGACATTTACATGTTCAATAAATCAGGCCATTGGGCCACTGTTCCTCAGTGTCCTCAAGTGGAATGTGGCTTGATGTGAGGCAGCCTAGCAAATCGGTGCACACGCATAGTAACCACTCACCCTACCTGCCCCCTCATTCTCACCAGACAGTCTGTTTATTTTCTGTGTCCGGTGCTAACAGTGGCCATTTGGCTCTTTAGATCTGAGTGTTTACTGACTCTGTGTGTTTACACACGCTGTAATGAATGTATGTTAAGATAGCGTGCTTTGAATGCATCTGATGGGATGTGTTGGCTTTGATCAGTGCTCAGAAATGATATATTTTCATATTCAGCAGCCCCAAAAAGTATTTGGACAACCAGTGGCATTTATTTGAAAGAAAGATGCACACTTTTTAAGCAAAACAGTTCACGAAAAAAACACAAAGGTTTCAAATTTTAAAAAGTTAGAAGTATTCTTAAATATGAGGACAAAAAGTGCTTGGACATTTTCTGGTTGTAAAATGTTAAGTGGGACATGTCCATGTTAATGTGATGAACTCCATCTGTTGATTCTCTGCTTGGACACCTGTGTGAACTTACTTAATACATCCACTAAACATCACCTTGACAACACCGGTTGATGTAAAATAGTGCTAAGAAACTCTTTCATCATTTGTTTACAAAATCCACTTGGTTTCGATATTTTTATCTCATGCAATGAATGTATACATTTTTAAGTGTGGCGTAAGGGTCCAAATATTTTTGAGGCCACTGAATGGTCAAATACCGTGTAAATGTACATTACTTACTGTCAAGTATTATATAAAGTTTGTTGTAGACTTATTCATAAAGGTTATTATAACAAAGTGTTACCAAATCTTGTCATATTTGTTTTTTACTCCTATTAGATTCACTTATCTTGACTAAAAACAAAGCCCAAGTGAGGAAGACTAAACAAAAGTCATTCTGCATCCCATATCAGCTCTTCGCAGAGTTATTTAGGTAAATGCGAGCCTGCTGTGAGGTTGTATTGTACCCGATTGAAGGCTGGTATAATGTGATTGGCTGCGGTCTCTTTGCTATGGCTGAAGAGTGTGCTATCTTTTTATTTTACCCGGAAGCGTCTACCAGAACCTTTTCCCTGCTGGAAAATTCAGGAATCCAATTACACACCACACACAGATGGAGTCTTGCGTTTGAGTGTGTGCTGGGAAAGAGAAGTAAAAAAACCAGAAGTGTTTCATTATTGGAATTGTTTGGTATTGTTCAACGGGTAGTCACATGATGGTTTACATAAAGCATACATTCACATTTTCTATGTACAGGGATGCAAACTACTCACCTTTCAGCTAAAGTCACCTTTTCTGAAGCTAATTGTTTTGTAAAAATTTCAAAAACTTTTCTTTTAAAAATAATTTGAATGAGGTTATTTTAGCTCAAACATTTTAAAAAAGCTTTAAATACAACAAATGAACTGAAAATATACATCTAGAACACCTGCAATGACTTTCTAACCTTTTTCACCTCTTGAGTCTAACAAGAGGACGTGTGACCAATAGAAGATCAAAATGTTACACGCTGACATCTTGGCTAAATTCAATAATTTAAAAAATAATACATTCAAAGCAGCATGTTTTATTGTTGTAAAGTGAGTAGATAATGTATTCTAACGAATGTCAAAAAAAATGAAAATAGATGTATGAACACTGAAATTAAAGCTCCAAACTTGTTTAAGGCAACATTTTGACCTATTAGGTCTTCATCATAGACCATATATTCTAACATTTCAATAAGATATTTGTTATTTGTGATGTATTATTTACTTACACCAGAAGCCCTTCCGCGTGACATCATATCCTGGTCCGTTGCATTGTCCAGAAAAAATTTGCATGCTCCAAACCTAGTGTGACCACTCCTTTAGTCCGTTCAATGCATCACTGATTAAAGTTATGTTCACATTGACCTAATGCAGTTTGTGATGTCACTTAAAGGTGCTGTCTGCAACTCCACAAATACCAAAATATGCCTTGAGAGCAGAAATGGTTGTTAAAAACAACAGTAGTAAAACGGCACCCTCAACTAACATCTGTAATGAACAACATGGCATAAAATGCATTATGCCCCAATAATTAGTTGCAACTACAACACTGAGTAAAATGATTGACAGGCAGAAAGCTTCATTGTCCGTGGACCGTGGACAAATTATTGTTAGCCGTCTACAGAGTGTTCCATTTAGGATATTACATTTTGAAAATTCATACACTAAATGACTGAGTGTGTAGTGTATTCTGCAAGTGTATAGTGCATCATTTGGGACAAAACTATACAGGTTTGGAAAAAAGAGTTAGCAAATTCTGTCAGAATTTGTATTTTTTTTGTGTGTGAACTATCCATTTAAATATTTCAAAGCTCATTAAAAGGTTTTGATGTTCATCAAGTGATATTTTCACAAATGTCATCCCAACAAGGACATGCCAACATTGCCTGTCAACAAACACACACTCACAGATCTGAGAGTGCTCTCATATTAGTCTTGAGATTACCTCTGAGCGCTGTGTGTGTTGAAAGGTTTAGAGTCTGTGTGTGAAGTGTGTATGGTTTTCATCATCTCTAATCTAAAGGATTTGAGCACACAAACATCAATCATTCTCTTATCTTGGTTCATCTGATTAGTCACACGGTTGGAAGGACATACTTGTTGCTGCAAAAGCAGCAGGTACTGGACACCCCCGCCTTTTGTGAGTCCAGCTAAATGCAAAGTGACTAGAGATACAAACTAACACACTTCTAATCAAAATTGAAAAAAAAAAATAAAATGTTTATATTTGGGTAACACTTATTTTTTTTTAGTCCTTGAAAAATGCATCTTGCTGTTATTCTTGTTTCTCTCTCTCTCCTCTTCTCTTCTGCTTGTTCATACACTGTCATAAGTGTAAGATGAATAATTTAGCCTCTAGGATGGAACTCTTAGTCCTGATCATGTGTCATTCCATTCAATCTGTATGTGTATGTCTGTACGTGCTGGTCTAAAGAGGGAATAGTTGATGATTTGTACTTCATTTCATACTGCATATGACCCTCATTCTCTCATTCTCTCTCTCTCTCTCTCTATCTCTCTCTCAGGCTTCATTAGCTTTTAATTGTGTGTTTGTGGCAAAAGGGAATGGGGTTGCGTGACAACTGGCAAAACTCTGTCCTCACATTGAATGTGTAATATAGACAAATTTGAGCTTTTTCAAAAGACCACGCATGCTCTGTACAAACATATCTGATGAAAATTATTTCACTAACGCTTGCTGATGGTGTATTTGAAGCACAGTTAAAGGGAGTTAAAGCAAAAATGAAACTTCTGTTATACTTACCCTTGTATTGTTTCTATCCCATATTAAATTCTTTCTTGATGTTAGACAGCATAATAGACACTGACAGTCTCAGTCACTATTCACTTTTATGGTATGGAAAAGAGAAGCATTAGTACACTTAAAAATTTCTCCTTGTGTGTTCCATGGAAGAAAGCGAGTCATGAGTTTGGAAGACATGAGGGTGAGTAAATGATGACAGAATTTTCTATTTTGGTTGAACTATCCCTTTAAAACAATGCTTTTGCTTTGGCAAACTGTGTCCACCCTCTCTATCTCTCTCCTCAATATACTGTATATTATAGACAATAGCTCTACTTTATCAGTTCATAAAAAGTTGCAAAAATGCTTTAAAAAAAACAGAATGTGGAATTTCACTACTCCAGACATCTGTGTATGCACACAAATAAACATGTTTACTGTACGCACAAACACACGCACACTCACACTCCCATAGACCCCCTCCAGCTGTTCATCCCCGAGTCTGTCTGTTCTTACCCCTCCGTTTCTCCCTCTCTCTCTGCTCACATCAGCTGTGTCATGAATGATTCTCATTCACCCACTGGACATTTCCATTTTCCTGCTTACCTCGCATATGCACAGATTCTCTCTCTGTGAGTGTGGTAATGAGCACTGCAGGTGTGTGTGTGTGTGTGTGTGTGTGTGTGTGTGTGTGGACAGCACTTGTATGTGCGGTCATCTGTCCTTGTGCTAAAATAAAGGACTGCACACACACACAGAAGGTAATTGGTAGTCAGAACGTGTTGTCAGCCATCTAAACTCTCATTCTGGGCACTCGTCTATCACCACCTTCACCGAACAGTTTTTCTCATAGGATGTAGGGACGATGAAGCCCAACGCATTCAAGAGCAAAGGTGTTCCGTGTGTGTGTGTGTGTGTGTGTGTGTGTGACATAATGATTAGTGACAGGGCTCAGAATGGTGGTGTGTAATTTACATAAACACCCTGTGTGTGTGTGTGTGTGTGTGTGTGTGTGGCATGTCACCTGCAGGCGGCAAATTGCTGAGAAATAGAACAGCACTGACACATAGCCTCTGTTTCCCTTTCTATCTTTGCTTGTAGTAAAAGTTTGCCCAAAAATAAAAATTCTGTCATTTACTCACTCTCAGGTTGTTCAATACCTGTATGCTGATATTTTGTTCATCAAACACAAGGACAAATCTTTGCACAGCTCTTGGCATCAAGGTCTGAAATTGAAGGGGGGCCCATGGCAAAAGTGCCACTGAAAGTGACAAAAATGTGTACGAGACTGATTTCCCCTGAAATTCAAAATGTATACATATTGTTCCATAAAGTATATGTTGATTGAATTGTATGGGTAAGAGGTAACACATTCTCAATCTAGTTGTTCATATAGAGAATTTATGTAATTTTATTTAATTAAGCTTATGTATTTGACATAAAAGGATGACACTTTAAAGGTATAAAATGCCCCTGAAAATCAGTTCCAGGGGGCAAATATTGTGCATAAAAGCGATAGTTTAATCATAGAAAAATGAAAATTCTCTCATCATTTACTCAACCGTATGTCGTCACAGATGTGTATGACTTTCTTTATTCTGCTGAACACACCGATTTTTTTGAAGAATATTTCAGCTTGGTAGGTTTATACAATGCAAGTGAATGGCGACCAGAGCTCCAAAAGTCACAAAAAGGCAGCATATAAGTAATCCATATGACTCAAGTGGTTGAATCCATATCTTCAGAAGTGATATGATAGATGTGGGTGAGAAACTTTTACTATAAATATCTACTTTCACATTCTGAAAGTAAAAAGTATTGATCTGTTCTTAGCCACAACTATCATATCACTTCTGAAGATATGGATTTAACCACTGGAGTCTTATGGATTACATTTTTGCTGCCTTTTTGTGATTGTTATTTTTTTGTGACATTAGATTTGGACTATAGTGCATAAGACGTATTTACCCCTTTTATGGTGTTTTTTTTTTTTATTTATTTTTTTAGCCCTTTTGGAGCTTGTAAGGATGAGTAAATAATGACAGAAATTTGAATGGGGTAACTATTCCTTTACCAGGTTGCTATACAGTATGCTTCCTGCATCTGTCCTGTTCTTTCAGGTTATCAGATATCTGTTTCCTGCACCCCTTCTTCCCTTCTTTGTATTTGCACGCTGAGGTGAGAGGTGTGTGTGCATGTGTTTAGTGTTTTGATTTACTGCTGACTCCTGCACATCAGGGTAATGACCTATCCAATCTCTCCATCCACTGCGAGAAGCAAGAGAGGGAGATTTTCAATACCAAGGTTCAGTGGTGCTAAACGCAGGCTCAGAACTAATCGCCTTGGTGGACTTGCACACACACACAACATGGTCTCTCAGTTTGAGCACCTGCGGGAGTCAGAAAAAGACATGCGTTTCTGATAAATGCTATAAGACAGTCATTAAGAGTTGTTGGAAAAAAGTTTTTACTTTTTCAACCTCCATCTTTTGTTTGCTTTCACACCCTCACAGTTTTAGTAAGGATGAGTTGTCTCGATCGGGAGGGATCTGAGAGTTTCAGCCTTTTCAGCTGTTCAGCAGACTAACTGGTCTAGCTAGATTTTGTGCAATAGTTTTGTACAACACGTACACCTAACAAAATACTCACATTTTTTTTTTTTTTGCCTTTTAGTCACTTGTATAGTTACAAATGGCTCTCATGGTAAACCTGGTAACCTGGTAAACCTTTTTTAAATGTAATTTAAAAGTCATGGATATTAATTATTAATATATATAGATTTTTCAGGTTTTACTCTGCTTTAAAATATTTAATTGTCTTGATATTGCTCTTTGCATGTGGTTGTATAAAGAGAAACATTTCCCCACAATTGCCTACAATAGCATCTTGTATGCTAAGAATAATTTTTTTTAAATCTGTTTAATAAATTTAAAAGATTAGTACTTGGCATATAAACTGAAATCTGCCCAACAATCTCTAAAGTGATATAGAAAAATCCTTATCTAGAAATCCAAAATAAATGAAAAGGTCATTGAAAAGTCATGGAAAATCTTGTATGGGAATATTACATTATAAAAGCGAAAGGACAGGAAACGATAAAGAAAATAAGTATTGAAGGAATAGGGGAATCGGGAATTGTCGCAAGCCAGTTTCGAAATTGATTCATGCTATAGTGAAGCTTCAGTTTTGCTACAGGCTTTATCCAATTTCTGGAGCTTGCAGCTTCACCCAGGCTTTTTCAATTGCACACACATACTGAAAAGGCAAATACTGCCCCTGCCATCACGGCTCAATAGGCTACGGCCTAGTCCAACACGTACAAGACTCCCATGGTACTTTACCATGCTTTGTATGTAACTGTCACTTCTTAACCACTAAACAAACTCATCGACGTGCACGCACACACGTACACACACTTGTGCACTCTGAATGCGCTCTGTCAGGGTTGTGTTGGATGATGAATGCTTCAGGCCGAGAGGAGGCTGGAGAGTCTTTTTCATAGATACTTTCATACACACTTGCACACACACATTCACATTTAGACTCTCGCTCTCTCACACACCCTGGCTGAGATCTGATACATTGACCTACTTGCTGTTTTGTTGTAACCTCATTTATCATTTTTTCATTTCCACCTTCGACTGCACCAGTATGTGCTGAATTCCTCGCGCTCTCTCTCTCACATGTGAGGTGGGCATGGGTCAACTGAATTGAGCAGGAATGAAGGTCATTTGATTTCCTGTTCTCACGGCCTTCTCTCGGTTCTGTTTCCAGGGTCATTGGCTCAGCGAGTGAGGGTGGAGCCAGAAGTGGTGTCATATCCTGGTCAGACGGTGACCCTACGGTGCCAGTTTCCAAACCCGGGCAATACCCAGCTCACTCAGGTCTGAAATCAACTTGCCAGTCTAAAGCAGAGCCAATAAACCTAACTAAAAATAGTAGTGTTTATTTTGTAGTAAGAACTTGTGAAACATCCTAATGGGCAAATATCCATGTGTTCTCTGGCATGCAGGTGTCATGGATCCTAGAACCCACTGAAGGAGATCGAACCAACATTGCAGTTTTCCATCCAAGCTTTGGGGTAAATTACCCACCTCAATCCCCTGTGGCAGGGCGTGTCATTTTTTTGTCAAACCCGCCCTCTCTGGATAATCCATCCATTCAAATAAAAGATGTGAAAATGACTGACGAGGGCCGATACATCTGTGAATATGCCACCTACCCTACCGGCAATGAACAGGGTGTCTCTTCGCTGATTATGCTGGGTAAGTGCTTGTTTGTGTTGTGACACACAAAATAGGATATGATTTAGGGCTGCAACAACAAATCATTAAACTAATCAATAATAAAAAACAATCGACGACAAATTTAATTATTGATTAGTTGTATATGGGATTATAAGAACGTCTGTTAAGAGTCTGTTATATTTAAGGAAAATTGTATAATTGCATTTCAAGATACTTGCATTCTTTTCCATTTGTTGAACTCTTTTGTAAACACGCGTTAGGTGTGAACAGCCTCTTGCGGGTCACTATGCACAGAGTAGGTAATGTGTGTATTCCTGCAGAGCATTTAACACTTCCTTTGTGGTTTGGTTTTTCTCTTTTAAAATTGAATCCCCTTTTCTCCCCAATTTTGAATGCTCAATTCCCACTAATTAGTTGGTCCTCATGGTGGCGTGGTTACTCACCTCAATCCGGGTCCAGACTCCCAGCATGTGGAGGCTCATGCTACTCTCCGCGATCCACACTCAAATAACCACACGCCCCATTGATAGCAAGAACCACTAGTCATGACCACGAGGAGGTTACCCTATGTGACTCTACCCTCCCAAGCAACCGGCCCAATTTGGTTGCTTGGGAGACCTGGCTGGAGTCACTCAGCACACCCTGGATTCTAACTCGTGACTCAAGGGGTGGTAGTCAGCGTCAATACTCATTCAGTCAATACTGAGCAACCCAGGCCGCCAACGTGGTTTGGTTTTTCTTTAATATTAATATTCTTTAATATTTCCAAACTGCTTCCAAAGTGTGCAGTAACAGTTTTTTTTTATAATGTGCGAATGGCTGCAATGTACATAATAGTGATGTCCCGATACTGGTATCAGAATCTGGCCTTATACCGCACTCATGTACTTATACTTGTACTCGTAAAAATGCTCTGACACCAAAAACCGATACCGTCTTAATGTCATTACCTAAAGATTCAGCACACAAATGAAAATAACGTTATATACTAGTGTGATTATTAAACCACAAAGGCAGCGATTTAATGAGATAATTTATAGTTTGCATGTGCTGCTCGTTTAAAATGTGAGTGCTTTTGAACATGTGGAGCTGGTGTTGTGCTGACATAAAAACACAGTGCATATACCTTTTAAAGCTCCTTGACTCATACACAGAATACACCATCATGAGCATCGTGTGCCTTGTTTGAAGCAGATGACCATGAGCAGAGCGCTAATTCACTTTGTAGTGCAAGGCACATACAGACTACATATTTAATTAAATACATTTTATTCTATTTAATTTTACAGTTTAATAATCACATTGGGCCACATAGCGACCTTCTTGACTGGATTGAGAAGCTACCGTCACAGCAATGCATAAACACTCTGCCAAAAAAAAAGCACAATTTAAATAGAAAATTATATGACAGAAATAGATCACTACTGTATTATGTAATATTCACTGTAATACTACTACTACTACTGCTACTAATTAGAATAAATCAATAATAATTGTATTATATTTGAGAAATATCTCACATATGTGATACTCTGTTACGCAGCTCTTTATTTGACAAAAATAACTCCTATGTTGTATTTTGGATTGTGCTGTGAGCTTCTGTATAAAATCCTTTCATTTGCTAAAAATAATACAATATTATTTTGAAAATGAATTGTTATATTTTAATTTGAAGTTTTAATGAAATAATTTGTTTAAACACCATATTGATGATAAAATTTAAATAAGCAATATAAAAAATAAAAGAAAAACAGGTATCGGACTCAGTATCAAGGAGTACTAAAAAGGAAGTATCATACATGTTCTCAAAAAATGGTATTGAGACATCCTTAATTCATATATTGCAACTTCTACTTAAACATTTATACATATAGCATAAGCAAACTGAAAATCATGCATTCATTCTTTTACTGTATATTCGTTTTTCTAGTCATCAATTTGCACTTTGCGGTCACAGATACAGTAAATAGTCATTTTACAACAGTTTCAAATCTGACTCAAATACCCATTTTATAATATACCTTTGAAAATAAATTAATCGATTTATAAAATTAATCTGTTGATAATTAATTACACAAATAGCCATTAGTTGCAGCCATATTCTGCTCCAAAGAGCATGTTGTGTGTGTGTGCATGCTCATGTAAGTGTCCGTTTGCGAGCTTAAAGAGGGTTTATAAATAGTATTGTCAGATCAATTGTTCTGCTATTAATGTGTGTGAAATGTGGCAGTAACCTTGGCCGAGCTCTTGCTCACTCGCCTGTAACCCCCCCCCCCCGTCTGTGCTATTGATCTGCCTGCTTATCATGCAGAGATGCTGTCGCTCCCTGTCATTCTCCATCTCCCTGCTTTTCTCCTTTCCCTCTCTTTGATGTCTTTCTCCGAGCGAAACCTGAGTACAATGTGATCGCTGTGCTAGCGTGTGGCAGGACAAGCAGAGCTGTGATCTTCCCTTCTCCACTTCCTTTCCTCCTCCTCCCTTACTCTAGTATACCACTAAATTAAGGTCAAACTCTCCCTCTCTTTCTGTTCCACAGCTAAACCAAGGAACATAGCTACTACTGTCACAGTTAACACTGGCAATACCCCTGTCATCGTAGCACGCTGTGAATCATCTAATGGCCGTCCGGCAGCGACCATTTCTTGGAACACAGCGGTAAACGGAAACGCGACAACGCCAGTGAAAACTAGCAATCCAGATAACACCGTCTCCGTCCAGAGTGTGTACATGTTGATACCACAGCCCTCGGATAATGGCAAAGACATCAGCTGCATGGTGTCACATCGAACCATGCCCCAACCTGAGACCTTCGCAATGAAGCTTACCGTTCAATGTAAGACTTTTAACCAAACCATCAAATACATTCTACAATTGAGAAATTGCTTTGTAGTAAGTCATGTCTAAATTGGTCCAGCCAATAATCTATCTACAGCTGCAAATGTAGCTTCAGAACATTCCAGACATTAGTAATGGTCATGAAGCAAATTACCCTGAGGCATTGCAGTGCTGGTTGGACCCGCAACACAAGTTAAAGGTCAATGAGGTCATCTAGAATTATGGAGTCGGCTGACCAACCGTATCAGTATTGATTTAAGACTTTAGTGCCTCAAGGCTTAAGTCATTTATAAAGTCTGGTTAACATTCAGCAAAGCTTTGGTAGAGTTATTTGATCATCTCTCTTTCTCTCTCTCTCTCTCAGATCCTCCCCAGGTGCAGATTGTAGGGTATGATAACAACTGGTACAAGGGTCGGACAAGTGCTTTTTTGACTTGTCAAGCTGATGGAAACCCCGCCCCCACCACAGTCACCTGGAGAACGTGAGCATTTCCTTTGTTTCTGCCAATTCAGTGTACAGTGACCCTTCAGTTTTGATGTGAACGCTTGGCATCTGTGAACAGTGAAACAGTTAAAACTTCTTATTGTGAAATATTTTGCTTAAAATTTGTTTTAAAAAAAAAATTATTTGGTAAAACTTTACAATAAGCTTTTGTTTTTTTAACATTAGATAAGTATATTAGTTTACATGAATTAACAATGAAAAATACTTTTAAAGCATTTATTAATACATTTGTATACGTTAAAATTAGTTGATGCATTGTGAATTAACATGAACTTGCAATGAATCAATTGTATTTTGTAACCTTACAATAACCAAGATTAATAAGTGCTGTAAAAAAATATTGTTCGTTGTTAGTTCATCATATGTGATGCATGAAATTATTTTAATGCAATGACATTCATACATATTTAAATGAGGCATAAATGTCCAAGTATATTTTCGGGCCATGTATTTCTGATAAACTGTAAACCTACTAGAAATGCTCTGAAATGGTTGTGATAATGTGTTGATGTTGTCCCACAGTTTGTCAGGGCCGATGCCTGACACAGTGCAGGTGAGGGAGAATCGTCTTGCCGTGGTGAATGTGGACGACAGCATCAACACCACCTTCATCTGTGAGGTCAGGAACAGTCAGGGAAGCGGCAGAGATCAGGTCACCGTCTTTGTGAGAGGTGAGTCTGTCTGCTCAAGACACTACTTGGTCTCTAGTGGTTATTCATCACACAGACACACACACTTACACTTGAGTGTTAGTTGGTGAAAAAGGACACTAGTTGGACAAATTAGCAGTTCGATTTCAGACCCAAAGCAAGAGCTTTACAATTTGACATGAGGCAGTTTGTTGGCTCTAGTCTTGTCTCTCTGTGTGCTATTTGTTACTTTTTGTCACACCGCACTCTTCATGCACTGTCAGCCCTTTGTGCGTGTGATCTTTTCGTTACTCTGTGGTGCTTTATTCGTTTTTTTTTTTGTGGGATTTTTTTTGGATCTGGAGGAAAATATCTCACTCTGACACCACTTCCCTTAGAATTCGTAATGAGGATTTCTTAAAGAAAGAAGCATGTATGTGTTACTGTGTTTAGGCCTTTACATACCAAATGCAATGCAAAATGAGGTGAGATTTAATGCAAATGAAATACACATCCTCACTGCTGGTTCAGGATTTCTTCCTCAAGTTCCTTCACCATTTAATGTTGGTGTTCAAAACTGCTTTCCATGCTTTAGTGACACCAGTTGCTTTAGTGACACCAGTTGCTGTGGTTCTGGTAACTGCAGTGGATCCTGATACATGATCAAAACCTCATATTTTATTGGTCAGAGCTTTTCATTGCTAGGCGAAGAAAAAAAAATCAACACACACTGCCAAAAATAAATAATTAAATAAAGATTTGCTTTGTCGGCGCATGAATGTTTGCTCCAGGTGTAAATTGTCCTAATAGTCTCTTCATCATTCCTATTCAAAATGTTAATCACGGCGAGAAATCGTTACACAGACACACACACTTACACTTGAGTGTTAGTTGGTGAAAAAGGACACTAGTTGGACAAATTAGCAGTTCGATTTCAGGCCCAAAGCAAGAGCTTTACAATTTGACATGAGGCAGTTTGTTGGCTCTATTCTTGTCTGTCTGTGTGCTATTTGTTACTTTTTGTCACACCGCATTCTGCATGCATTTTTTTTTGTGGGTTTTTTTTTGGATCTGGAGGAAAATATCTCACTCTGACATCACTTCCCTTAGAATTCGTAATGAGGATTTCTTAAAGAAAGAAGCATGTATGTGTTACTGTGTTTAGGCCTTTACATAACAAATGCAATGCAAAATGAGGTGTGATTTATTTATTTATTTATTTTTATATTTTTAAGGCATTTAATGCAAATGAAATACACATCCTCACTGCTGGTTCAGGATTTCTTCCTCAAGTTCCTTCACCATTTAATGTTGGTGTTCAAAACCGCTTTCCATGCTTTAGTGACACCAGTTGCTGTGGTTCTGGTAACTGCAGTGGATCCTGATACATGTTCAAAACCTCATATTTTATTGGTCAGAGCTTTTCATTGCTAGGCGAAGAAAAAAAATCAGCACACACTGCCAAAAATAAATAAATAAATAAAGATTTGCTTTGTCGGCGCATGAATGTCCTAATAGTCTCTTCATCATTCCTATTCAAAATGTTAATCACGGCGAGAAATTGTTGCAAAATATTTTGTCGTAATTTCTTTTTTTTTTGTAGAATTGTTTTTAAATGTAGTAGTTGTTTTGTCTTTCGTTGTCATTAATTTTAGTCAATTTTACCATTTTACTGAAAATTTTATTCATTAACATTTTTAAAAAATTATAAATTTTTGTCTTCATGCTATAGAGACTGTTAATAATTTTCTGTGTTTTAGAGACCGTTTAAGATATTGCATGACTTGTAGCATCTTGATCTTTATGTATTCTCAACGTGAGTTACTGTACACATTGTGACTAGCATGTTATTACAATTTTTCTTTTAAAAACATTGTTAGTACATTGTTAATATCTTGGCTTGGTACTTTTTTGTTTTGCCTTTTTGCTTGTATTTTGGACAGTATGAATTAACATAATTTAAAATTTTCATTAATGTTAAAATGATCAAAAAACAGATTAACATTGTTGAGGTGGGGTTGGGTTGTGTGCAGCTGTATTTTAATGGTGTTTGGGTGGGGTTGGATTACTGACTTCTGAATGTTAAATAAACCCTTCCTGCCTGTCCTAGAACACGTCCAGTGTGAGCACTATGTTTGATCACTGCCGTGTGATCCAAAATTATCCCTCTTTTGGCTTCTTCTGGGTTTTTCTGGCCCATTCTGATGGAATGAAATTTACACATGGTTGAGTACAGAAAGACTGAGCTTAAGTGCTGAGCAAGAGTAATAGCTCTTAGGTAATGGGGAGAAAATGTGCTTGACTCTCACAACTTTGGTTTTAAAGCTCTCTACCTTTCTCCATTTCTCTCTCTCTCTCTCTCTCTCTCTCTCTCTCTCTCTCTCTCATATATATTACCCTGTCCTTGCTTAAAGGTAGTTCTTTGCTCATTTGGAAAAAAATTTAATTCTCCTACAGTATGTACCAAAAACTAAACAAACGGTTTCTTGTCTTCTCACCTCTTTTGGTGAGTCCAATGTTCTAATGGAGTGAAAACGAGGAAGGACAAGCAGGAAGGGAGTAAACAAGGGAGTGGATGACTGCTGGTGGTAATTATCCCCTCCTGGGAACATGCAGCTCTCCCTCATCTCCTCATCACATGTTCATTCTTTCTCCTCTCCTTCCGTTTGCATCACTTATATCCTTTAACTCTTCAGCTCTGCTACAATCTCTCTCAGGCCAATCACTTCTGTGCCTTTCAAACCTGCCACCCTCCTTCTGCAACCATCTTCCCCCAAAAGATGCTCTGGGTGAGGATAACTCACTCACAGCTGTTTCAGCCCCCGGTCTCTTATCCTCCTCTCTTCTGTCAAAGGAAGGGTGTGACTCTCATGGACAGTCCAGTTTTTGCTTGGTCTGACTAACAGACCTAGATAATGTGATTGCAGCTCAGTTTTGTCCAGCATGTAAACCCAGTAATCGGACAACAGTTGGCCCCTGCTTTTTGCACATGCTGCGAAAGACAAGTGACTCACAACGTGTTTTCAACGCGGCATATTTGTCATCCTTCAGATATTTGAATACACATAATCATGGATACTTGGATAGACAGATTTAAGACTGTAGCTCGACTACACAAAAACCTGCTGTAGCTCAATTATAACTGTGTATGTAAATTTGTTTGATAGTTTAGTTTTCGTTTGCAGTCTTAAAGAAGCACTGTATAAGGATAGATTTGGGATCACATGACCCGTTCTGATGCATTTTTTGTGGTCGTTTACCTAAGATGCATTTTTGCTATCAAAAACAGCTGGACAGAGCGCAAGGGATGGAAAGGAATGCAGGGGTCTCGATATGCAATTTAACCGTATTATTTTAAACTTAACATGGCATCTTAACAATGCTCATGGTTGGATGCTTAATTAACAGCGCAAGGTGTGAAGCAACAGCCAAAGCTGTTTATCTTAATGCTTATGGCTATAGTGGCAATGCTTTAAAGGAGGTGCATTTAAAGACAACTTTTCCAAGAGGGTTTTACCATGCAAACTGTCCAACTGGTGTTGCACAGCATGCTGCCAGCATGTTCATTAAAGCCCCAGTGCTAAAAATATCAGAAAACTATATTATATAAGAAAACCTGTAGATAAACGACCTCACCAATCAACTAGTCGCTTGTTGGACGACCAATCAACTTGACCATTGTGACCTACACAAGTGTAGCTTATTATTTCATGTGCAAGTAACTGTGGAGAGAGATGTGTTTTGTGGAGAGTAGGCAGGTGCTATTGAGCGCTAGGAAGCTGTTGGTTTGCGGCAATGTGGTGGCACTTAAGTGTAGCCGTGTTGACAGCCATGAAATGGCCACTACCTTCCCGGTTGCATAGCTGTCTTTACCCCCAGCAACAATCTCCATGGCGACTAAGGTCGGCACGCACAGATCTTGTCTCTGTGTTTTTCCTGAAAGTGAGTGGTACAGAGATACCTCCAAGCATGTTTTTGAAGTGCACTGCTGCTTGTGGGAAGGAACCTCAGCCAGAGCAGAGAATCCAACTTCCAATCCAAATCAATTCTCAACACTCAGCCTCATGTAGCTTTCAGGCAAGCCTGGTTAACCCAGATTCAACCTCTCTCTCTCTCTCTCTCTCAATTTAAATGTACATTATTGGCATGATTGTGTTTACATACAATATTGCCAAAGCATTAATAGACAAAACAGATAATGACAAGACAAATAATAATAATATAATGGCAACAAATAACAATAAAGATAGAATTAAAATAAGGTTCCAGGTAATGAATCAAATAAAATAAAAAATATAATAACAATATACACTATACACTATAAATTAAAATAAGCATTTAACAGGACATTATGAACATAAGAAAATAAAAGTACTGTGAATGAAGTACATTAAGGCAGTAATTGGTTTCTGAGGGTGTGCATCTCAAAAATGAATTTAGCTGCAACTGATGCATGATGGTCCTCCCCCAGTAACACCAGCATCTGATCTGTTTCTGCCCAACTGGAAAACTGTGGTATGAGGTTTGAGAGTTTGTGGAGGTATCTCTCTCTCACCTCTGTACTTTTCTCACAGTGAAGGAGAAAGTGTGTTTCTGTCTCGACCTCACCCATGTCACAGTGAGCACAGACTTGTTCTTCCTTTGGAAGCCATGTTTGTCTGTGTCGGCCTTTTTCTATGTTCAGTCTGTGATCACTGAGTCTGTATTTTGGGGGGGGGTCTCTGTTTTGGATCTCTTACAGTGTGCAGATAATATGTCAGATTATATGTTCTGTTTAGGGCCAGATAACATTCCAATTTGCTTTGGTTTTTACTTTCATTTCCCAAAAATATGAATTTTTGCTTTCTTTTATGATTTGGTTTATTCTGATCTGGTTTAGTTCAGCAGTGCTGGTGTGAAACTGGTGTTTGTTAGTTGTTAGAGGGTTTGTGAGTTTCAGAGACAGCTGACAAAGGGGACTGGTTTTAGGCTTCAGCTCTTGGGTTTAAGGGCTTCATGTTGCAGTGTGTTAGGGGAACTTAAATTTAGGTGTGTCCAAAATTTGAGGGATCGTTTTTCAATATGTATAATAAGTGTACAATAAGTGTAATAATGTCTACTATCTCTTCCCTCATTCATTTTCAACTGTGGATTCTGCCATGTTCTCTTTCCAGCTGCCATGAAAAAATCTCCTCTGCTTTGTCCCTCTCTCTGTCCAATGCAGTGACAGAAAATAAGAATAGAGACGAAGTGAGGCATATCAGAAGTGATAGATTTTTTTCCTCCTCCGTGCTTGGGAAAAAGCTCCAAGAGAAAGGATTAATTCATCCACTTCATACAGCCATTCACTTAGACTCTTTCAGAGAACTAATACGTACATTTATTAATATACTGCCAATGCTTGGAGAAAGAAAATGAAACTACATCAGTATAATTAGTTGTGTTTGCTAAGGCAAACAGCACTGTTACTTTTGCTCCTACTTAAGGCCAGAAACATACAGTACTCTACACAAATGCTTGGCCAATGCTTTGCAAATGCACGGTCCCATTGTTTGTAATTGCGTTCTTGCGTTACTGAGGCAGGAACAAACCTCAGTATTAAAGAGGGGCATTATTATTATCAAATGTCTGTGCTGTTAACCTGGATGTGTTATTTGTCAGGCTGCTAGATATAACCTGTTGCTACACCATGACATAGTTGACCCGAATGAGAAAACAAAGACAAAAGTTTGAGTTAATGTCAGCTATAGTGCACTTTTGTATTGTGGTCTGACATTTTGCAACTAGCTTGAAGCGTTCACGTAATTGAGTATGTTTCAGGTCTAAGTAAAGTTGTTTCCTTGTGCCGTTTGTGCTATAAAAAGGGCAAAACAATTTTTATTTACTTATATTGAAGGAGGGGTATGAGCCATATTCAGGACCACAATGTGACTTGAGGTGGACTCTTTTGACTTGGGCCATTAAGCAGCCATTTAACAAGCACATATCAACATGCTAAAACCACTCGGAACACCCAAGAATCCCCATATCAACACCCCAGCATCTTGACTTTTGCACAGGCAAGCAACACCCACTATTTCCTCAGAAAATGTTTAATACCTAGTGATAATTTTGTTCTTGCCCTCAGTGGGGAGTTATGCTTAATCTTTTGCAGTTTAGAACAGACATTATTCCTCTTGTTCTGTGTGAGCATAAAATCTTGCAGTAATCAAATAATTTGGATTTGTGCATTGCGTGTGTGTGTGTGTGTGTGTGTGTGTGTGTGTGTGTGTGTGTGTGTGTGTGTGTGGCCACTATGTGATCAGACTATCATGTATAATTCAGAGGACTAGGGAAGGCAGCATGAGATTGATTCAAAGATCAGAACAACATGAAAGAGTGGGAGGTGATGATGTGTGTAGGTGTGTGTGTGTGTGTGTGTGTGTGTGTGTGTGTGTGTGTGTGTGTGTGTGTAGGAGAGACAGGAAAAACACATTGACTGAGGCAGTAAGACATTCTTATTCCTGTCTCCTCCTCAGATTATGACAAAATCTGAATTGTTTATTATTTCCCTGTGATTGTAATTCATTTCGATTGGTAGGATTTACATTACAATACTTATTTTCTTTGGCCTATTCTTTATGTAAGCTGTACATCCTAAACAAGCTGAGAATTGTATTCCTGATTTATTGTGGTTTTATACATCATTATACACCATATTGGGCCTCTTAGTAGCATGATTAATGTTATTCACATTTTTAATAAATTATACACAAATTAGGAACATGGGGACATGTCTGTGATTGGTTACAATGCTCAACCACTGCAAAAAAAAAATGTGTGTATATAGCTTGAGTAGACCTACATGTAATGCCGAAGTTGACACTTTTCATGATTAGTTAATTGTGAAAGCTGTAATCATAATCTCGATTATTCATTCAATTAACTGTAACCCAAGTGTGAGATGCTTGACACTTGAAAGAGTTGACAATGTTTTTATTTTGGGTGAGGGGTGGCATTTGCTTGTGCATGTTTTCTTGTGTGTGTGTTAACACATGCATTGCTCTCTTTCAGCAGTGCTAGTTACATCTTAACATACTCATTTTAACGCAACAAGCACACGCGTGCACGCTCTTATTTAGTAGTGAGTAGAAGCTGCTATGTGCTGTTGTGTGTTTGTGGCTTCAAGGCCGATTTGTCTGTCTGCTGTCTCCCCCTGTCAATCCAAGCCTCCTCTCATACGTGCTCTCATCCATCTGTCTATCCATCCATGCATCCATTTTTTCCATCATTCTTTCTCCTCTGTTGTATGTTGAGTCTTCATGTTGGTGCTGAGTTTCCCTCTTTATTGTGTGGTTTATGTGGCAATGCCGCAAACTGGCCTTATGTAAAGCAGTTCCCCTTAAGGAACTTGACAGAAATGTCACCCTTCCACATGTATTGAATGCACTCCAGCATGCAACGACACACGGGCACACACACACCAGGGTTCCTGCGGATCCTTGAAGTCTTAAAATGTCTTAAATTCAATTAGACAAAATTTAAGGTAAAACAAAAAGTCTTAAAAATCTTAAATGATACAACATACGTCTTAATAATAATTTAAAGAGGTCTTAAGTTTGGGGGTGGAAAGACAGGAATCGTGATATGACCTAATGTGATTATCAAACTTTTTATATGATTTAATTGCATTCTTCAAAGTGAAAATGTGGCACTGTATTTTCTCCCAAGCATGCGGGGCTTGTGAGTGTTTTCAGCTATTGCAGAGCAGTTCACGATCATTAAGCCATATTGGAAATTTATGACAAGCGATCACTAATGATCAACCGTTAATGATGATGGTGTAGTGTTGATGAAATATGACAATGTTTACTTTTAATTGTTTATATTGTAATACGTAGTAGATTATTGTAGGAGAACACATTTTATTTCCCTTATTTGTTTGAATGAAGCAGGAAGCAGTGAAGCGCAAACATTTCAAAATAAGTGTCCCCGGCGTATTTAAAAGTTAAAGTGCCTTAAAAGTTAAAAGTTCCCTGCTATGAATTCAACCTTTACACCCCCCCCCCCCACACCGTTTATTGGTATATATGAATTGAATTTGGACTCTTCTAGCTTCTGTCTGGCCTTCCCATCACAGGAAGTAAAGACTAAGAACATTTAATATAGGCTACCAATTTGAAAAAATATTGGTAAAAATTATCTTATCAGCAAAATGCTATATCGGTCGACCTCTAATTTATATTTACTTATATAATACATAAACCAATTTGAATTGATACTGATAAGCAATGTTAAGCCCTGCCTGTTTAAGTAAGAGGCTGTGATACATGATTTATTTTGAGATTGTGTGGGTTTGTTTTGGTATGGGGATACGGTATTTGTTTTTTTTTTTCAGGTCTTGAAAAAGGTCTTAAAAGTTACATTTGATTTTAAAAACTCTGCAGCAACCCTACACACACACACACACACACACACACACTTACACACAGAATTTGCACTTTGTCACTGCAACAGAGTGTGAGGAACTGGAAATCATTTTCCCCCTCTGTCTCTTATAGGATTGGTTCATCCAGAAATGAAAATTGTTGCATCATTTTCTCACCCTAGTATTGTTCCAAACAATATTGGCTTCTGTGATACACAAAAGAAGAAATTTGAGTAATATACTGGCTACTGTTTTCCATGCAATTATAATTAATGGGGACTGGTGCGTTTTAAGTCAAATAAATTATGTAAAAGAAAATAATATATACAGTATACAGTCGTTATGTGTATATACACACATACCGATAAATACATGTGTAAATACAACCCCAATTCTGAAAATTTGGGACGGTAAGAACAATGCTAATAAAAACAAAAAGGAGTTATTTGTTAATTATTTTCACCCTTTTTTGAAAGCACTAAAACTACACATTATATAATTTAGGTTTTTCCTTGTCAATTTAATTTTTTATTTTTTTTAAATGTACAGTCATTTCAAATCAGATGATTGCAACACACTCCAAAAATTTAGAAAGCAATTTAAGACTAATAACAATTTAACGAGTTGAAATAAGGCAATGTGAAACGAGATGGTAAACAGGTGAGGCAATCGTGTCATAGTATATAAGGACCCTCCAAAAACAGCCTAGTCCTTCAAGAGCAAGGATCATTTAAGACTAGTCAATTTGCCAAGAGATGCTTTAACATATAATCCAGCACTTTGAGACCAATATTCCTCAAAGACAATTTGGAAGGATTTTGGGCATTTCACCCTCTACAGTGCACAATATAGTTAAAAGATTCAAGGAATCTGGTAAAATCTCGGTGCATAAAGGGCAAGATAAAAACCACTTCTGAATGCTCTGTCTTAAAAAACATAATTAATCTGTAATGGATATCATGAATATAACATGGGTTTGGGATAACTTTAGTACCGTAATTTCCGGACTATTGAGCGCACCTGAATATAAGCCGCACCCACTGATTTTTAAATAAAATATTATTTTGAACATAAATAAGCCGCACCTGTCTATAAGCCGCAGGTGCCAACCGGTACATTGAAACAAATTAACTTTACTCAGGCTTTAACGAAACACGGTGTGGCAGCGGGCGTGGTCAAGCGCCCGTCCGGAGAGAAAAGCGGTAAGCGCTTACACCTGAGCTAAATTATGTCTAACACCGGTGTCTAATTTCAGTAAGCATGGGGAGAGCGTCATAAAAAGGCAGCAGCCACAGAGCTGAGAGAGTGACACACGTCAGTCTAGTGTTGGCGCATAGAGGAATTGAGAAACTTTATAAAATTGATTGTAAACATTGCTGTGGCCATTAAAAGCCTTAACTGGAACGTCAAGTGCCCTGCTGAAAACTGTCACACTGGTGCCAGTGTGACAGTTTTCCCAAGAAGGACACGTGAAGCAGGGCACTTGAAATTAGACACCGGTGTTAGACATAATTTAGCGCAGGTGTAAGCGCCCTTTCAGCTTTTCTCTCCCGGACAGGCGCTTGACCACGCCCCCGCTGCCACACACGGCTTGTAATAAAACATTTGCAGTAAACAGTAGCCTACCAAGAAAGTCATTGGTCACTATCTTCCTCCTCTTGTGCACATGAAACCACTGAAGTCATCTCCTTCGGTGTCGGAGTTGAATAGCCTCAGATTTAGTTGTCTTTTTGCACTGAGTCAATTCATCACGCTGCTGTTTCCAACGTCTTATCATCGACTCATTAAGACCAAGCTCCCGTGCAACAGCCAGATCAATCGCCTTCAACTTGAAAGCAGCATCATATGCGTTTCTCCATGTCTTTGCCATGGTGAGGGTGACAAAATTACTACCGTAATCAGAATGATGGGAAGTTTGAGCGCTTCGATTTAATCTAAACAGTAAACAAAAAAAGTTGTTTTGACCTTAACCCGTTCGGCAATTTCATTGGTCTAATGAAAGCTTCACGCCGCCAAAAAACTGAGCACGTCACAGAATGTTCTTCTTTTTTTTTTTATAAAATTTGAAAGCGGGAAAAATCCATATATTAGCCGCGTCATTGTATAAGCCGCGAGGTTCAAAGCGTGGGAAAAAAGTTGCGGCTTATAGTCCGGAAATTACGGTAAACCTTTTTTAGTCAACTCCATTCGCCGCTGCATCCACAGATGCAAGTTAAGACTTTACTATGTAAAGCAGAAGCCCTACATCAACACTGTCCAGAAGCGCTGCCGACTTCTCTGGGCTCAATCTCATCTTAGATGGAAAGTAGAACAGATGAACTGTGTTTTTTGACATTTCAAATAGTTTTTGAAAAACACAGCTGTCGTGTTATCCGGGTCAAAGAGGAAATGGACCATCCAAGCTGTTATTAGCGTCAGGTATAAAAGCCAGTGTCTGTATGGACCAGGAGTGTGTCAGTGCCCATAGCATGGGTAACTCGCACATCTGTGAGAACATCATGAATGCAGACAGATATGTTAAACTTTTGGTGCAACATATACTTCCATCCAGCAACCTCTTTTCCAGGGATGTCCCTGCATTTTCCAGCAAGATGACTTCAAACCACATACTGCCTGGATTTCAAGTGCATGGCTGTGTCAGCAGAGAGTGTGGGTGCTAGATTGGACTGCCTGCAGTCCTGACCATCTCTAATTGAGAATGTGTGGCTCATTATAAAGTGCACAATACGGCAACTAAAACCCCAGACAATTGTGCAGCTAAAGATCTACATAATGGATGAATGGGGGAAATTCCACTTTCTAAACTTAACAAATTTGTGTCTTCAGTGCCCAAATGCTTAATAAGTGTTATTAGAAGAAGTTTTACAGTGGTAAACACTTGTCCCAATATTTTTGGAGCATGTTGCAATCATCTGATTTGAAATTACTGTACATTTAAAAACAAAATGAAAGGTTAAACATCATATAATGTGAATATAATTGACAAATCACTCCTTTTTTGTTTTTATTAGTGTTTTTCAAACTGTCCCAACTTTTTCAGAAGTGTGTGTGTGTGTGTGTACTGGTGTGTGTATATATATATAATGTCTGATATAGTCATACGATAGCTTTGTGTGATGAACTGATAGGGTAAATTCACCCGATAAGCCCACCAAAATCTTTTTTCTTTTTTTTTTCAGATATTTTGTATTTATATAGCCTTAGTTTATGTGGAATAACATGGATCAAATCTAAAAATAAATCTTTAAAGATAAATCTCTCATTTGAAGTCAATTCCAACTATTTCTAAAATATTAAAGAAAAATATTTGATATAAGTGAAAAGTGTGGAATGGACTAAAACAGTACTTGATAGCTTGCCTTGGCATATTCATAAGAGAAGTTACCATGTCTGATTTGTGAATGAAGCATTCTTTTGAGTTTGATCTTTTTATTGAATCAGTTTATCTGGTACACTAAAGCAGCCTGAATGATTAATTCATGAATTGGGCTGATCACTAATTCCATGATCTAGTCAAGTTGATGAATAAAGATTTAATGTCTTTCTCACACAACGCTATTGTTTGGCTTCATATGACTTGGAAAATAGCACACAAGTCATTTGGATCACTTTTACGCTGCTTTTGTGTCCTTTTTGAAGCTTGAAAGCTTCCTTTCCCATTAATTGTAACTGGATTAAAAAGTGTGACCAGCACTTCCGAATTTCTACTTTTGTGCTCCAACATAGAAAGTCATACAAGTTTGTAGAGTAAATGATAACATCATTTTAATTTTTGTATGAAATATCCTTTATAACATTTGACCTCCCATTTCCCTTTCATGTAGCCTGTCTAATTCTGTTTCTGTTATTTCTTTTCTTTTCTCTTTTCGTCTTTCTATCTCTAGAAAAATCACCTTCCACCTCAAATGTGGGTGTGATCGCAGGCGTGATCTTCGCATGTCTCCTGGCCATCTTACTGATCGGCGGTCTTATCTTCTATCTGGTTACCCATAACCGCCGCCAACAACATGGTTACCGTGGTACCGGCAAACCAACCGGTGCTCCCTACGACTCCTTTACTCGCCTCTTCAGCTCTGCCAAATCCAGTAAGAATGGCACAGGAAACAACGGAAACAACAACACACCCATTTACCGAGGAGAGGTGGGGCTTAATGAGAAAGCAGCCAATCAGGGCATGCATCCAGGGGGCATGGCGCTACTTGAGACCACACATACTCACACTGCGGAAGATATTTTGCTTAGCAGAGAGATAGATGAGATAGAAAGGAAGAAGTTCGATGAACTGGAAGAAGAGGATGAGCGATATGACCATTTCACTGGAGGCGGACCCATCCTACAGCTCCGCCCACATGATGATGACATCGATGATGATATGGAGTCCCAGAGGGATGGCTCTGTGATCTCACGGACTGCTGTCTATGTGTAAGAAGAGAGGAGAGAGAGGTTCTGAGCGGGTGAGCGACTGAATAAAGAAAGATTAAGAAAGAACACTGGACCTCCTCCAGCAGGAATGTATTTCTTCCTCTTAATGAATATTAATTTTAATGTAAAAAACAAATGATGACATCAAATACCATGAGAGAACGGACTAATGGACGGATTGCATTAATGAATGGATGAATTGATATGCTGGATATAGCACAGTTTGAAGCACTGAAGGATCGGGTAAAGGAAATACAGACTAATAAAGGCAAAGCTGTCACGCTTTCAATTCCTAATTATTGATCTAGTCGCCATGGTGACAGGTCCTAAGAGTAATCCGAAACTTCAGATGTTGACGCACCGTAATATATATGACATGCACACACATGAAGTTGAATTTAAATCCACTGTGCTGTTGGTTATCCAAGTTTTTCCATTTCTGTTGATCATGATTTAATTACTTCAGACTTGATTCACTCAACAATGTTGAGTTTGGGTGGAGCACACACTTTCTGCCTTTTCCCTACATCTGTCTCTCATTTCTGTGGAATTTTTCCTTGTGTCTTTTGTGTAGATTTTGAATAAGTCAAAGATGAACAGTGCTTTTCATATATTACACAATCAATCAAACTGCTATTTTCCTGTCTAATATTATAAGTCACGACTATGACTTTCCTTCCTGTAATTTACCCTTACACTTCTCTGTCTTGAGATAAGTGTACAGTTCACTCTGAGACACTCATTATACAGCACTCAATAGCTGAATCATGTGACCTGACTCACAAGTGAATCAGTTGGTTCCAAGGCTAATCAAATCAAAAGTTAATGAATGATGTGTGCGTTTTTCTGGGAAAACAATGTTCTAGATGGGTTCAACGCAGTGTGAGTTTTTAGGTAGAGAAAGGTTATTCCTGCACATTTACAGTTTCCCTATGCGTTAGATGAGGCCTATTGTGATAAACCATAAAAACAATGTACTGTAGCATATCACTGTAAGAATACAAACAAGGCATGTCAGGGTTTAAATGTCACATTAGAGGAAAGAATCCATCATATAATACATCCAACTAAATAGAATTAGAACTACAGTATAGTGCAAAAAAACTAAATATTTTTCTGAAACATTTTTGTCTTGTTTTCCAGTTAAAATACCTAAACATCCTTGAAACAATATACTCGAGAAGTGTTATTGTTTAAGGTCCAGTATTAAGATGTATTCTTAGAAATAATAATTTTTCTTGTTTTACGCTTAAACCTCACAACATTTTGTTCAATTCATGCTTTAAAAAAAATCGAATAAATTAAATAATTTCCAGTAGGATATAAAAAGCTTAATAAGTCTCAGTTTTGCTAAATAAGGGATTCTCACTAAATCTGGTGTAGGTGCTGGTGAACCCCAAATCATTGCATAACAAATAGCAATTACATTTTGCTTAAGGAAAATGAAGCATACATTTAGGACCGTTAGAAATGTTGGCATCATGTTGTCATTTTGAGTACTCTAAAGCACATTTTACCCCATGGTACCATAATGCATTCGGAGGTTTTACATTTGCTATTGACATTGTTTTAAATGATGATTCTCATAACCATAAGTCTTTTTTTTTTTTTTTTTTTTTTTTTTTACTTTATTAAAGTAAAAGGGTGTTGCACAATTATTTTTTCACATTCATTAAAAATCTTTAAAAATGAAATGCAGGACTGAGGTATATTACAATGATGTTTTTAATAATATTTGTTATTGCAGTATTGAGAATGGGGGAGAAATTTGCGTAACTGCCATGAAAATGATGCCACAATGTAGAACATCTTAATTTTCTTTATGCAAAATATAATTTCTTATTTGTTTCTTTTGGCTTAAGAGTAATTTCGGACCAGAACATTTTCTTGACAGGTTTGGTGAAGAATCACCCATATTGTAAAGTAAATGTAAAGGATGTCTAGATATTTTAACTTGTAAACAAAACAAAAACCCTAATTAAGAAAATTATTTTTGTAGTGTTCATTTATGAAGTGATATTGAATCCACTTATGTACATCTAACAAATCTATATTTATAACTATACTCCACGTCCAAGGTGGTTACCATGGCCACACAGCTAAATATGCCTCTCCTCTAATAGTGCAGTTATGCATCTCTTGCTCTGTTATTTCTTTAAGTGTTGTTCCTCTCAGTTGGGAAAGATTCATGGCGGAGCAGGGAGGAAATTAAATGAAGCTCTTCAATGAGTGAACGATGTGAGGTGATTGTAAACTACTGTATGTACACATTTTATTTTTCTTAAAACTGACAAATGTCTATACTTCTAAATGTTGTAAATAAGGAGACAGGGCGAGGTTAATATCCAGGAAGAATGTTGTGCATGTCAGCTACGGCTTTGTGTGAATAAATAAGGCCAATTTCTATATGAGAGCACATATCACATTTATATCAGTAATCCAGTGTCAACTGTATTTCACCTATTGGTTACCACTGCTCTAAATAAAGAGTTCTTTATACACTTTCACATGGGGAGGCTCTCTATCAGCTGTGTGTGTGTGTGTGTGTGTGTGTGTGTGTGTGTGGTGTCTGACTCGAGGGCAGTGAGTTATTCCTCTATGCCCTCAGGGTCTCATACACACATACACACTGTGATTTAAACTGAACATCACACACATACTCACACTCTTGCTCTCTTTAAATCATTTGTCAGGGTAGCTGCCCTTGAGTCTATAAGTGTCCCTCTCTGTTTCCGACCATGAGCGGGCACACTGGGTACTGTAGTGTTGTTTTTTGTGGGTTGTCATCTTGTTTCAGCTGCCCTATTAGGGTGACGTCTGGATCAATGACATTTAAAAGAGTTGTCGTCACCTTTGAAAAGGTGGTCAGTCTGACAGGCCAATTCAGTCTCGACCCTGATGGACTGATGGCTCTGATCTGCTTCCAGCCTGGCAGTGTGACTGGCATTGAATAGGCCGGGCTTCAACACAACCTAGTTAGATCCTGATTGAAAGGTCAGACTGCAAGCAGTCCTTTCATTGTGAGAGTAGAGGAAGGGATGTCGTCACTCGTTCTTGGAGATGCAAAGCATTTCATCTCATAAGATGAGAACGCACTGACCTTCCAGCTCGCTATCTCCACCAGGAGTTCGGTAATGAAGGAATGGATGCCTTGAGAATATTAAGGAAGCCACCTCTGCGGTGGGAGTTTGAGTAGATTTCTGGAGATATCTTAAAGGGATAGTTCATCCATGGAAATTCTGTCATCACTTACCCTCATTTATTCTAAACCCATATGAATTTCTTTGCTCCTTTGTGCACAAAATAAGTCATTCTGCCTAACATCTCCTTTTGTGTTTCATAGAAGAAAATTCATACAGGTTTGGGACAACTTGAGGATGTGTAAATGATGAATTTTTCACTTTTTGTTTTTGCTGAACTATTCCTTTAATAATGAAATGTTGTAGTCTCCTCAATGACATAGTCCATCACTTTCTGGTTTAGATGTACTATCGTCCTTGTGCGCGCACACATTTAAAAGCCTTAATATTACCTGTCACAAAATATCCCCCTTCTATATATAAATATAAATATATTAACATAAGATGAAGAACAAGGCTAAATGGTGAAGTCACATCTTTGTGTATGTACACAACACTGCTGTGAGCATAAAGGATGAATAGTTTTAGTTGAGATTTATATCTGTTGATTTTACTGTTGTTTATTTTATTTCTGTAATTTTTTTGCCTGTAAATTGTTTGTGCTGTAAACTGTTGAGCGGTGCTTTCTCATGGACACAGAAATACATCTGTACTAAATGCTTTACCACCATGTGTTGCTTTTAATTTTTGTTTTGGTTGTCTGAAAATGTTTTAAAATTGCAGTCTTTGTAATATTGTATTTTTTTATTTGGTTGCTATTATTAAAGTCTTGCTGATAATTGACAGTGATCTTGGTATGTGTTGAATGTCCTGGGACTCCATTAAATCCCTTGTGCTTTGTTTCCCTGCAGTCTTTTCAGTCTGGGTTTCTGGGTTGTGAATGGTGAGTGAATGTGTGTCTCTCTTGACCTGTCACAGAAAACACTGTGGACTGTAATGGAGCTAAATAGGCTTAGCGAATTGCGTGAACATAAAGCTTTATTTTTGAATCCTTTGCCATTGTAAAGCAAAATAGGTGTGACTGCCGAAGTATACAACATTCTTATCATAATTTTTGCACTGTTGCAGTTTCTAGACTCTTGCTTGTTTGACTGCTTTCCAGAGATGTCACTGTATCTACGTAATCAAAACAACTGTGCACTTGAGAATGGTCGCCATACAGTAACTAGGTCATTGAAAAAAAAAAAAAAGGGAAAATAACGTAACAAAAAAGTACAATTACAGAAGTGTCGATGTAACTGCATAATTAAAAAATATGTATGTAAATTAAATAGTGCACTTTAAGAAGTGTCGCTGTAACTGCATAATTAAAAAATATGTATGTAAATTAAATAGTGCACTTTAAGAAGTGTCGCTGTAACTGCATAATTAAAAAATATGTATGTAAATTAAATAGTGCACTTTAAGAATTGTCGCTGTAAGTGCGTAAATAAAAAGCAATGTAACTAAAAAAGTGCGCTTTCTGAAGTGTTGTTTTAAAGGGATAGTTCACCCAAAAATGAAAATTCTCTCATCATTTACTCACATGCCATCCCAGTTGTGTATGTCTTACTTTCTTCTGCTGAACACAAAGCTTTATAGAAAATTATCCCAGCTTTGTAGGTCCATACAATGCAAGTGAATGGGTACCAAGCTGTTGGAGCTCCAAAAAGCACATAAAAGGCAGCATAAAAGTAATCCATAAAACTAGCTGTTTAATCCGTGTCTTAATAAGCAATATGATAGGTGTGTGAGACCAATGACAGGTCAATATTTAAGTCCTTTTTTACTATCAATCTCCACTTTCACTGTTACATACTACGTTTTTTGGCGATTCACATTCTTCGTGCAGTGAGGAAAATGTATAGTAAAAATGGTCTAAAGATCAGTGTCTCACCCACTCTTATATCACTTCTGAAAATGTGTATTTAACCACTGGAGTCTTAAAGATTATTTAATGCTGCCTTAATGTGCTTTTTGGAGCTTCAAAGTTTTGTTCACCATTCACTTGCATTGTATAGACCTAAAGAGTTGAAATATTATTTAAAAAATCTTTGTATTCAGAAGAAGAAAGAAAGTCATACACATCTGGGATGACATAAGGGTGAGTAAATTATGAAAGAATTTTATTTTTTGGTGAACTATCCCTTTAATTGCATTAATATAAACAATATGTAACAAATAAGTGTAGTTTTTAGAAGTGGTACTGTAACCACCTGAATAAAAACTGAAACTAAAAAGTGCACTTTCAGAAGTGCCACTGTGCGTAAATAACAAAAAACTATGTGACTAAAGTGCACTAAAAACCACATGCATTATAAAAAGCTCAGGAATGTGGTTTAGCTTGTATTGGAGTTTCTGCCCTTGAGGTTATACTGTAAACATCATGTTTTCAACAGTAGCGACAGTATCCGCATGCTTCAACTGCACCGGAACCTTGCCCTTAAAAAGCCTATTTGTTTGCACAAACTTGACAGATCTTATATCAACAAGTTTAAATGTAACCAAGAGCACATGTGAGGCAGCTGCAAAAGAAGGTGGAGTGAAACTGAAAGAGTTAGTATCACATTAAATGTATTCTGCTGGTAGAATTTCAGTGTTATACATTATCAGATGACCCTGATAGAATTGTGGCTGTTAATATCATAACAGACTTTTTCTTCCAGTAGTAGCTGTGCCCTAGATTCCATACTTTCCCTCTCTTTCTCTTTTAGTTGACGGGTTCAGAATCTCTGTGCTCCTGGCACACTTGTCACTGTCGTTTGGTGTCTGAATTTTATTTTTCTTGGCCATTTAGCCATCTGCCTGCTCTAATTGCTCTGAGTTGCAACCTGGCGTGAGGACCAGCTGCCTCTTTCCCTCAGTTTTTGTTTTGTTTTTTGGTCTCTCTCTTTTCCTTCCACAACACTAGCTGAAAGTAATATGATAGTAGCCTTATATTAGTGTATAATGGTGTGTTCCACTTGTCGGAGTTTACTGTGTACACATTTTAGCAGATGGATTTAGAAGTCAGACTGAGTGAGTCCTTTTAAAATTTTCGAATAATTTACTCACCCTCATGCCACCCCAGATGTGTATGACCTTCTTTCTTCTGCAGAACACAAATGAAGCTTTTTAAGAGAATATTTCAGCTCTGTAGGTCCATACAATGCAAGTGAATGGTGACTAGAACTTTGAAGGTCCAAAAAGCATTTAATGGCAGCATAAAAGTAATCCATATGACTCCAGTGGTTAAATCGATATCTTCATAAGTGATATGATAGGTGTGGGTCAGTGGCGGCTGCTGGTCTTTCAAAGAGGGGAAGCTCATTTTCTAATATATTAAACTTGGTAAAACTGAAACAAGGAATGTGGTGTATAATTGTGTGAAATGTATTATGCAAATTGACTAGCAATTTCGCCAAACAAATATAAAGAAATAGGTTGCAGCAGTTTGTCTTTCGACTACACTTGAGAAATCCGCGATGGGACTGAGCGCGAAATAGCTTCAGTGACTTCTTATTGTACAGATTCGCTGTCAATCAAAAGGAGATGCAGTCTTTCCACAGATCCTCCAATCATCACGCGGAAGCCCGGAGTCCGGGCCAGCCCACTCCTCATTCACCCCCAGAGACGCTGAGCGTCCGTGGGCGGGACATAATCGCAGCATTTATCCAATGACCGTCTATTTTCGAGCACTGAAAAAACTGTTCAGAGCAGCCCCATTGAAGTCAATGGACGCTCGGCTTCAACAGGGAAATGCACTGACGCTACGGGAATGTATGAGAAGTAAATCGAGTCAGCCGACCTGCTATATGTAATGTAGCTGATTCTGAACGAACTCGTCTTCGAGATGAACGTGTTCTAACGCAATTTTAGTCAATAAATTGTTTACACAATAGTACATATTTGACCATTATTTTTTTGACATTATAGGGGAAGCTGAGCTTCCCTTGCAGTCTTAAAGAAATCCCCACTGGTGTGGGTGAGAAACAGATCATTTTTTAATATTAATTCTCCTCCCTGCCCAGTAGGTGATGAAATGCGAATCGCAAAAAAAAAACAAAAGAGGAATGTGAAATTGAAATTGGTGATTTATTTGTATAAAATGACTTAAACTTTAAACTTTTAAGGATTAAGGCAAGTCAGTTCACTCGCCAGCCATCTTGCTAATGACCCTGAGAAAATATTTCTTATGAATGTAACAGGCAGACAAGAACAGCTCCTATTAAATGACAAAAGTAGGAAATATCTGAAACTGATTGTAAAGATTAAGTTTCAAGAAATATTTTAAATCGGCAACAAAATCATACAGTGACGTATTCTACATTTTGCTTCTTTAGCTAAAATCCTGCTACAAAACTGTATTTTTTCCGGCTGATTTGGTTCATGAGAGTAATCAAACTTATCACAAAGGCAATTGGCCCTTTCTATTGAAAGGCTCGACTTTCATTTCTACAGGATCCAGGCTGGTACGCATTACCCCATGAGCCCCTGCTGGTAAATGCCATAACTACACTGTATGATGGCAAATTTGCAACCTGGTCTTATAGAATCGCATTACTATAACAACATTTTTGCTAAATAATTTTTATGTTGTTTGTTGTACGAATCATTGCAGTTTCCTGGTGAAATAAACACTAGAGGGGCAGAGTATCACTTTTCACCTGCTATTTGCTATTTTATGACATCAAAACACTTTTCCTTTAGGGCATGACTTGTAAAGTGATATGTTTTAACATTTGCATTACCAAACCAATGCAAATGCAACATTTCATCTCGGATCTGACGCAATACATGTAATAATTTTATTTTGCATAAATGTTGCCACGGTCACATAATTTTCATGAGATTAGGCTGCAGAAACCATGTTCCCCCATTTACATCCATTCATACTTAATGTTGAATAAAATGTTGTCCTAGCAAACAAAAGATTTCAAGTGAACTTCATTATATTATCAAAGATGTTTTACCAGAGACAGATTATTTTTGGAGGGCTTTTAAAAAGGTAAAAATAACTTTATTTTCCCCTATCTTCTGCCTTTGATGATTGATCTGACACACTGATTCTTGAGATAAGGGACAAAATTATTTGTTTATTTTTAAAAACTAAATAAAAAAATTATAAAAAAAAGGGTAACCTTTTTGTGGTCGCGATTAGGGTTTTGCGCTCTCAATGGTGCGTGTGGTAAGTTGTGCGTGGATCGTGGAGTGTAGCATGAGCCTCCACATGCTGTGAGTCTCCGTGGTAACATGCACAACGAGCCACGTGATAAGATGCGCGGATTGACTGTGTCAGAAGCGGAGGCAACTGAGACTTGTCCTTCACCACCCGGACTGAGGTGAGTAACCACGCCACCACGAGGACCTACCAAGTAGTGGGAATTGGGCATTCCAAATTGGGAGAATAGGGGATATAAAATAAAATAAAAAAATGCACACACACACTCAAAACTTTACAGATGTGCAGTTAATAATGAGCGACACAAAGGCTCTATTCCCTGTCAGAGAGCTGGATGGCTAAGAAAGAAATGGAAAAAGAGAGAGGAATCAAGCATTGGGTAAAAAAATCAAGGATGCTCTGGTGTGATTTGGCCCCGAAGCCTGGACACTTCCATCATCTGTGGTGTTTCCGTGAACTGGACTTGCTTGCAAACGCACCCGTGCTCAGTGGGAGATTGGATTGACCCGTGTTGCCCTGAGCTGTCAGGCTGTGAGGAGCGTCTGGTGTCTCCTGTCTCCCATGGTCAACCGGAGGCTGCAACATTACACATGGATAACAGATGAATAGACAGATAAGGCCCAGTGGGGATTCTTATAGTGGCCTCTCTGACCTTATCAATTGCTTTGATTATGGATGATTGATCAGTCGGTTCCAGAGAGTAATGCATGGACCATTTTACTCTCTTTCATGATGGGGTTGTTAGAGACGATACAGTGACCTTTTAGACACACTGGAATTTAAGGGAAATGATTAGCTGATGAAGCCGCGAGTTTAGTGGGGACAGAGCACATAATCAATCAGTAGGGATGATGATATAGACTTAATCTGACACGTCTCCATAGTAACACCAGCATCCTATGTTGACTCTGTAACTGTTATTGTCTCTCAGCTGTTTGTCTGTGTCTGCTTTTTCTCTCTCTGTCAGGTATGCTGCCTTTAATTCTTCTCTGGAAGTTCCTACTTTCAGAAGTTGTTATTATGATGTAATGTGCATTCAGGTTATTTTGGTTAGAAAAAGTGGATGCATTGGCCATTTATTTTTCTGTCTTTTTCCATTTCTGACAAAGGCAAGCTTATTTAGCTCTGGTGCAACTAAATGAAGAGCAAGTGATGTGCACTGGGTGTGTAATTGATGCTTTATCTGTGTATTTTATCATTTGTATGCAGCCACAAGAGCTTACTGTCTGTGAGATATATTTTACTTTGACTTTGATATTTCTAGTGCTCTGAGAAACTTGTTTTATTTATTTAACATAGTTAAAACATTTTATTTTTTATTTTATTTTTTTACACAGATTATTTTGTTCGATTTTCAAAAGAATTACAAAGCGAAATATGATATCTAAAAGACATCAAATACAAACGTCTTTTTTATATGCTGATCACTGCTGCTATAAGTCCCAAATAGCAAAAACAAAAACATATCTGGTTTTACCTTTGTTTTTTTATGAAATATTAGCAATTTTTCACTTATGTATGAGCTTGCTTGTTTGAATAATTCAGTGTTTTATCTTAGATGTCCAGAACAAAATATGCAGTCCAGCAGGAAAAGCATGCTAAGCAAATCATCGCAAATATACACTGACAAAGTTTGGAATAATGTACAGATTTTGCTCTTATGTAAAGAAATTGATACTTTTATTCACCACAGTGGCATTCAACTGATCACAATGTATAGTCAGGATATTCATAACATAAAAAATTACCATTATAATTTGAAAGAAAATGTTTAGAACTTCTTAAACTACTTCAAAGTGTGAAATCCTCCACGTACAGCAATGACAGCTTTGCAGATCCTTGGTATTCTAGCTGTCAGTTTGTCCAGATACACAGGTGACATTTCACCCCACACTTCCTGTAGCACTTGCCATAGATGTGGCTGTCTTGTCAGACACTTCTCATGCACCTTACAGTCTAGCTGATCCCACAAAAGCTCAATGGGGTTAAGATCCTTAACACTCTTTTCCAATTATCTGTAGTCCAATGCCTGTGTTTATTTGCCCAATCTTACCTTTCTTTTTGATTTTCTGTTTTAAAAGTGTATTTTTCTTTGCAATTCTTCCCATAAGACCTGCACCCATGTCTCCTCTTTACTGTTGTACATGAAACTGGTGTTGAGTGGGTAGAATTCAGGATATGTGTGGCATCTATATCTCAAACTAGAGACTCTTGTTTAGTTGTACGTCTGGCATTCCACATCTCTTTCTGTCCTTGTTAGAGCCAGTTGTCCTTTGCCTTTGAAGACTTCAGTGTACACCTTTATATGAAATCTTCAGTGTTTTGGCAATTTCAAGCATTGTATAGCCTTCTTTCCTCAAAACAATGATTGACTGAGGAGTTTCTAGAGAAGCATTTTTTGTTTTTTGTCATTTTTGACCTAATATTGACTTTAAGACATGCCAGACTATTGCATACTGTGGCAACAAAAACAAACAAACGCAAAGACAATGTTAAGCTTCATTTAATGAACCAAATAGCTTTCAACTGTGTTTGATATAATGGCAAGTAATTTTCTAGTACCAAATTAGCAATTTATCATGATAACTCAATGATAAGGAGTTGGAGTGATAGCTGCTGGAAATGGGGCCTGTCTAGATTTGATATAATTACTTTTTTTCAAATAGCAATGGTGCTGTTTTTTACATCAGTAATGCCCTGACTATACTTTGTGATCAGTTGAATGCCACTTTGGTGAAATAAAGTACCAATTTCCTTCAGAAACATCAACATCTGTAAATTATTACAAACTTTTGGCCCTCGTATGTTATCGACTATTGATGATAGAAAGTTATACATCATCACAAAGGGGAGGATCTTAGCTTTCTAATAACACTTAGATTGAGTTTCTAGTCCACTCAGAGGCCGAAATATTTGATGAAACAATGGGGGTGGTGCATGAATTGAAAATTAGACTGAATGTCTATGGACAGGCACATCTCTGAGGGCTAAAATGCATTAGAAAGCCACATACAATTTCAGATCAGCATTTTGTGATGTAAGATGATAGAGGAAAAATTATGGAACATGACTGTCCCGCTGACACAACAGCAGAATGAGTTTAGGACAGGGAGAGGACAGACCTGAGGAGATAGAAGAAGGAAGGGCTTAATATATTAAAAGGCTGATGGGCTGAGTGATAGAGTGAGTGAACACATTTATTTTCTTCTATAGTTAATCTTCCCACAGCTTTATTTTCTTTCTCTTTCGATCTCTGGTCTATGTGATGTCATCTTTGCACCTGTTAGCACAGACCCCTTAAAGCTAGCCAGCTCAGAGACCCATCTCTGTCTCTTTCTGTCTCACTCACTCACTCTCACTCATTCTATTCCCTCCCCTGAGAGACGGCCCACCTGCAAAAACAGAGTGTGAGATGAAAGGAGGTTGGCTGTTTGTGTTCAGTGCATTCGGAGTGGACACACACACATGCACACTTTTCTCTCTTCCAAAAGGCAAGCACACATTGCGACGCTTGTATATTGAGATACAAAGGGTCTCTCTTACAGACCGTCCCACAGACATTTTAATTATCAATTGCATTGGTTTGCCAAACATTGTCAAATAGTTGAACCACTCTCGCAATTCAAAACAATCAGAATCAGAATCAGAATCAGAATGAGCTTTATTTCCAGGTACGCTTACACATACAAGGAATTTGTCTTGGTGACAGTAGCTTCAGTGCACAACAATACAAAACAGCAACAAGATATAGACAATCATTTAAAATTATAAAAATGGAATAAAAATAAATATACATTTAAATTGAATAGGAACAATTATACATAAAATACACAATAGGACATACATACATACATACATACATGCATACATACAATCATACATACATACACTACCAGTCAAACATTTTGAAACACTTACTCATTCTTTATTATTATTATTATTATTTTCACATTTTAGAATAATAGTAAAGTCATCTTAACTATGGAATAACATAAATGTAACTATGGGAATGATGTTGTGACTGAACAAATTCCAAAATAAATATAATATAATATAACTGTGTTATACACAAACATACATACATTCACACATACACAAACGTAGATCAAGCTAAATACAAATCTGTTATATACAGAAGCAAAGGAATGTAATGGCAGAAGAAGTTGGATGTGTTGGATTAATATAAAAAGACTAGACTGTGTATTGCACATAATTATTGCTCAATGGGGCAGTTTTAACTGTTCATGAGATGGATAGCCTGAGGGAAAAAACTGTTCCTGTGTCTGACAGTTCTGGTTCTCAGTGCTCTGTAGCGCCTGCCAGAAGGCAACAGTTCAAAAAGGTAGTGTGCTGGGTGAGTGGGGTCCAGAGTGATTTTTCCAGCTTTTTTCCTCACTCTTGGAGTGTATAGTTCTTAAAGGGGTGACAGGGGGCAACTAATAATCCTCTCAGCAGTCCAAACTGCCCTTTGAGGTCCTCTGATATACGATTTCATAGCCGAACCAAACCAGACAGTTATTAAAGTGTAGAGGTGTGTGCTCAGGATCCTGAATCAATCCACTGCTGCCACAGTGCTGTTTATAATGGTGAGGGGGTCAATGTTGAGGTGTTCCTCCTAAAGTCCACAATCATCTCCACCTTTTTGAGTGTGTTCAGCTCCAGGTTGTTTTAACTGCACCAGTGAGCCAGCCATTCAACCTCCCTTCTGTATCTCAGATGAGGCCGATGACAGTGTTGTCATCTGCAAAGTTCAGGAGCTTGACAGAGGGATCCTTGGCGATGCATTCATTGGTGTAGCGGTTGAAGAGTAGTGGGGAGAGCACACATCCCGGTACCGGTGCTGATTGTACAGGTGCTGGAAGTGGATTTCCAAAACAAGAGCAAAAAATATATACAGTAACCACATATAATCCCCAATAAAATGAAATAAAACATATAAACATGTATATATATAAATAAAATTCAAATAGTATTCAAAATATGCCAAATAGTACAATTACATTTAATTAAACAGATAAATATTACATCAAATTTAAAAGGCATAGTTAAAAAAAAAAAGACATTTGAAATCCACAGGCGAGATTAACAATTTTGAAGACATATTCGTCTCATCCTTCTGTTTTTTACTTTTCTTCTTGTTTTTCTTCTGTCTCTCTTTTGCTTTTCACATATACCACCCATCTCTCCCTCACTTTTTCTCTAAATCTCTCTCCCTCTGTTGGAGAGGGGTGAAAAAGTGATGTGGATGTATGAGTGTGGAATGCTTTGAAATAATCCATCTGACAACCCAGCGGAGCGCATGTTTCTCTCCTCTCTCTTCTTGGTCATCTCTGCAGCTTCATTGCTGCTCACTTCTGCTTGAGTGGCTCAAACACTCCATCTGACTCCAGCAGCCAACCGTTCCACAGCATCCACCATTCAGCTCCACACTAAAACAACTTGTCTAACCATACACTCCACTGCTCAATATTCCATTTAAACAGCCCACTGCACTAAACTTTTCACTGCCCAGTCCAGTGTCCAGATATTATAACCGGACGTCAAGTACTGTCATAATAGAAAAATTATGGTTAGTAATTTAAAGCTGTCCACTGCTTTATTTGGCATTGAAGTCTTGATCTAATGTTTAAAGGAATTGTTTGCCCCCATGGCATTCCAAATCCCATGGCATACTGTTATTTTAAAAAATTATACAGTAGCTTCACACAGCTCTTTTACATACTGTACTGTGCAAAAGGTTTAGGCACTTGGAAAAAATGTTGCATTGGGAGGATGTCTTCAAAAATAAATAAATAAATAGTTTTCGTTTATCAATTATCATCAGACAAAGTCCAGTAAACATAAAAGAAGCTAAATCAATATTTATTGTGACCACCTTTGCCTCACCAATTCTCCTAGGTACTCTTAGACACAGTTTTTCTTGGTTGTTGGCAGATAGGATGTTCTAAGCTTCTTGGAGAATTGGCCGCAGTTCATCTAACTATTTCATCTCAATAGCTTCTGTCTCTTCTTGTAATCTCAGACTGACTCAATGTTCAGGGGGGGGGGCACTGTGGGGACCATGACATCTGTTGCAGGGCTCCCTGTTCTTCTATTCTATTCTATTTGCTAAAATGTATATTTCCTATTGACAAACTAAAGCTAAAGATATAAATAATCATCTTAAGACAAATGTTTTTGTGAGGCATCTTATGTGCCTAAGACTTTTGCACAGTACTGTACAACAACAGTTCATCGTGACCACATCTGTACATTTTTAAAAAGGACAAAAAACATAAAAGTAGTCCATATGACTATTGGCTTATATTATATTATATAATATTTTATAATATTATGTGATCCATGACATCACTAGAATATGATAAAGAATTTAAAGGCATTTACACAGCATGAAGAAACATTGCTGCTGTTGAATCTGATGAAAATATTAAAATAGATAATATATTGACGTGAAAGTAACTTTATATAGGTCCACAACAAGAACATTTGGCTTGTCATTCTAAAAGTTTCATATCTTGATTTAGAAATGTAAAAAAAAAATTATTAAAAGCTTTAGGATTTAAATTAATAACTTAATATAATTTAATACTATTAGGCATTAATACACTAGCGAATAATAAAAATGTGAGCAATTGAAAAATGAGTTGATGGCATGCTCTAATAAATACTTATTTTTTCTTTCTTTCTTTCTTGCAGCATAAGACACAATACAGACATATTTGGTGTGCTTTTATTGAACTTCAAGTGAAATACTGATACACTGGTGCCAAAGGTTTGGAATAATATTCAGATTTTGCTGTTTCGGAATGAAATTGGAAATTTAATTCACCAAAGTGGCAATCAACTGATCACACAGCACCATCACTATTTCAAAAAAGGCATTTTATCTAATCTAGACAGGCCCCATTTCCAGCAGCTATCACTCCACTATTTGGGTCATTAAATTAAGCTTAATATTGTCTTTGTGTTTGTTTTTGATTTGCCACAGTATGCAATAGACTGGCATGTCTTAAGGTCAATATTAGATCAAAAATGACAAAAAAGAAACAGCTTTCTATAGAAATTGCCAAAAAACACAGACATTGGACAACAGATAATTGGAAAAGAGTGTTATGGATCTTAACCCCATTGAGCTTTTGTGGGATCAGCTAGACTGTGAGGTGTGTGAGAAGTGCCCGACAAGACACATCTATGGCAAGTGCTACAGGAAGCATGGGGTGAATCTGGATGAGATCTCTGATCAGGAACATAACCTGCACCGGAGCAGATTAGCCAATTAGCGTATGTTACAATGGCAAGGAACCCCGATGAAAACCTATCCGCTTTACTGGTATCGCAAATTCAGAATTTGCTTAAACTAAGTTTAAACGAATCTAGCTAGCTGCTTAATCCTGCTTTGTGATATAGACCACTGAACTGAGATCAGTCAGTTTAAATTAATTTAATTATGCGTTGTGAATAGTGAAGCCAAAATACTACTTCCACACATGTGTACGTGGGGTCGCACAAGGATATATACAAGTCTTCTGAAGCCTTGCAATTGCTTTGGGTGAGGAACATACTTTCCCTCCTCTGCAGCTCTCAAATAAAATGTTCTATTCAGCATATTCAAGCTAACTCATCACATTTGTCACGATCCCCTGTTGTCTGCCACGTGTTGCACTACAATTCCCATGATTCCCGGCCCTCATCACTCTGTCATTGTTCGCACCTGATTGTCGTTTGTGATCATCCTGTGTCTGTGTATTTAAACCCTGTTTGTTTCTCCATTCCTCTGTCGATTGTTGAATGTTTCAGATGTGTTTATGTTCTGATGTTTGCGCTGTTGCCTGTCTTGCCGTTGTCATCCTGTCGTGTTCATCCAGTTCCGTGTACCTCCGATGTTTTCATGTTTTAGTTATAGTTTTCCCCCCGTGGATGTTTCATTTGTTCCTGTTTGTTTTGTTTTCACTTTGATTAATAAAGAACCCGCAGTTAGATCCCCACTCCTCGTCTGCCCTCGTCTGCATTCTTAACAACATTATGTTGTAACAATCAGTTGGTATTTAATGGCAATAACATCATGGCACAGTGCATCATCAATCAAAATGTCAACATGTGCAAATAAGTGCTATGTCCCCTAGGTGTAGGACGCAACAAAATTAAAGTGAGGTATGTTAGACCAAAATGCCAAGACAACACCAATCATAGATCCAATATTGGATTTTATTGGAAATAAATATTTGAGATGTAAAATAAGCAGCCGTTATTTAGCTTCAGTGTTACCTCTGGCCCAAATTAATAAACAGACCAATCAAGAAAATAAAAAGGTGAAACTCGAAAAATTAGAATATCGTGCAAAAGTTCATAAACTTCAGTAATTCAACTTAAAAGGTGAAACTAATATATTATATAGACTCATTACAAGCAAAGTAAGATATTTCAAGCCTTTATTTGATATAATTTTGATTATGGCTTACAGCTTATGAAAACCCCAAATTCAAAATCTCAGAAAATTAGAATATTACATGAAATCAATAAAAAAAAAGGATTTTAAATACAGAAATGTCGGCCCTCTGAAAAGTATAATCATGCATATGTACTCAGTACTTGGTTTGGGCCCCTTTTGCATTAATTACTGCCTCAATGCGGCGTGGCATGGATGCTATCAGCCTGTGGCACTGCTGAGGTGTTATGGAAGACCAAGATGCTTCAATAGTGGCCTTCAGCTCTTCTGCATTGTTTGGTCTCATGTCTCTCATCTTTCTCTTGACAATGCCCCATAGATTCTCTATGGGGTTCAGGTCAAGCGAGTTTGCTGGCCAATCAAGCACAGTAATACCATGGTCATTGAACCAGGTTTTGGTACTTTTGGCAGTTTGGGCAGGTGCCAAGTCCTGCTGGAAAATGAAGTCAGCATCTCCATAAAGCTTGTCTGCTGAAGGAAGCATGAAGTGCTCTAAAATGTCCCGGTAGACGGCTGCGTTGACTCTGGACTTAATAAAGCACAGTGGACCAACACCAGCCGATGACATGGCTCCCCAAACCAACACAGACTGTGGAAACTTCACACTGGACTTTAAGCATCTTGGATTGTGTGCCTCTCCATTCTTCCTCCAGACTCTGGGACCTTGGTTTCCAAATGAGATGCAAAATTTGCTCTCATCAGAAAAGAGGACTTTGGACCACTGAGCAACAGACCAGTTCTTTTTTTCTTTAGCCCAGGTAAGACGTTTGACATTTGAAGCCCATGTCCAGGACCCGTCTGTGTGTGATGGCTCTTGATGCAGTAACTCCAGCCTCAGTCCACTCCTTGTGAAGCTCCCCCACAAATTTGAATGGCCTTTTCCTGACAATCCTCTCCAGGCTACGGTCATCCCTGCTGCTTGTGCACCTTTTTCTTCCACACTTTTCCCTTCCACTTAACTTTCTATTAATGTGCTTTGATACAGCACTTTGAGAACATCCAACTTCTTTTGCAATTACCTTTTGAGGCTTTCCCTCCTTGTGGAGGGTGTCAATGATGGTTTTCTGCACAACTGTCAGGTCAGCAGTCTTCCCCATGATTGTGAATTCAACTGAACCAGACTGAGAGACCATTTAAAGGCTCAGGAACCCTTTGCAGGTGTTTAGCTGATTAGAGTGTGACACTTTGAGCCTACAATACTGAACCTTTTCACAATATTCTAATTTTCTGAGATTCTGAATTTGGGGTTTTCATAAGCTGTAAGCCATAATCATCAAAATTATATCAAATAAAGGCTTGAAATATCTTACTTTGCTTGTAATGAGTCTATATAATATATTAGTTTCACCTTTTAAGTTGAATTACTGAAATTATTGAACTTTTGCACGATATTCTAATTTTTCGAGTTTCACCTGTAAATAACTAACCTGAAAATGGAAATAGAAACACAAGTAAGCTTACCTAACTTCACTAACAAAAACAGAACAAACTAAATCAAATAATCAGGGCAAGTCACCCCTACAATCCCAACTGCATGAAACAAAAACAAACACCATTGCTGTAAAGCTCAACTGCAAAGAACTATCACAATTCTTAAAACTATAGGTGTTGGTCTAGCGGGTGATGGGGAACATAGAGGAGTGTGACTGGCCCAGAGTCACAACAGCTCGTCTCTTAACTGCAGCACAGAGATTTTATAAACACTCTCAGGAACAGCAAATCACTATCATACAAGTGGAGCAAATGATTGGCAAATCAGCTGCAACTGGAACAGACACACCAAGGACAAATGAAACACATTCACACACAGAGACAGAGAGAGAGCAAAGCACAACAGCAACAATGCACAAAACAAGCAAAGGATGCATCACCTCTACCACTAAGAATCGACACATCGTTGATTTTCTTGCAGGCAGTGTTACTTCGAAGGGCCTCGAAATAGGTCTCAAATAATCGAAGATTCTGCAACAGAGAAATCAAAACGAGTCTTATTTCCATAACACGAAAATGAAGCACAAACAAAGACGCAAGTACAACAAAAAGGTTGGCAGAATTAACTCGCAGAATTGAACACATTGGCAGCCTCAGTGGATTCAGTGGATTCCCCAGATATCCACTTCTTTTTCAAAGTGTTATAAGGGCCTTGGACAATGCATCCAAAAAATAAACCTGCTAGACTGAAATACAACAACTCTTGCAGAGTCTCACTCACAACAAACAAAAGCACAAGGAACTGATAAACTGACTGGAGTATAGGCCCAGAAACTGTTGCTGACCACGTATGCATAGATAACCCATCCTCCCAAAAATATATTACGGACTTCTCTGCTGAGACATCTTTCTCAGCACAAGTTCGAAAATGAGGAGACAGGCATGCTGTGCCAAATGTCAATCTGACAATGGGCAGCGTCAGGTCAATTTCAAAACCAGCAGTGGTGGACAGTGACTCGGAGCACCTGCGCTCAGGCAGATCTGGAGATTGAAACTTGTCAGAATTGTCAGTCAAGGCCAAAAAGGTTTCAGAGTAATCAAGCGGATCTCTAAATTTATGCGACTTCGAAACCTCACAAGCTGAACACACAGAACAAAACTCAGAAAACAAATCTACAGAATTCTGTGATTCAGCGAGCGAAATTCAAATGGGAACGTTTTTGCTTGGCCAGTGAGGGAAACCATGCCATCAGAAACAAACGACTCATGAATCAAAGAAACTTCTCAGCCTTTTGAAGTGGTTCAAGCACAAAATGAACACAAGACTCACACCTCTCCAAATTAAACTGTGAAATAAATACACAAACAAATCCTACACTCTTTAGCGACTGCTCCTTGGGAGACAAACGTATTTTTCTGTGCTGGGCAGACAGCAATGAGATGACCAAACTGACGCATTTCACTTTGAGTCGAAAGAAAGGACTCTGACTTCCTCCAGGATTTATCCAGGGTAGATTTAGGAACTTCTTGATGGTTGGATGATATTAAAACATTTGTATGCATCAACATGAATTCACCATCACCACAAATTCATCGGCACATCAGTGGCCTGCATGAGTTTAGTCCCTTTTGTCTGTTCAAATGAACCAAAATTTTGTACGGCAACACATTTTTTAAATCTTCAAGTTCACAAAGGTTCTTAAAAGTACTCACCATACTGGACTGGCACCATTTAAAAAAGAGTTTCCTTTTCATGGGCGAACTCAATGACGGTCTGATTGACTGTTTTTTCATGATCTATAAATTTCTGACAACAAGCTTCTGGAACTAACTCAACTAAACTCTAAGAACAGAAGCTTTCAACACATCATAACATCTTCAAATGAAAATGCAGCACAAACCTCCTGTGCTTTTCCAACCAGTTTTCACTGGAGTAAAAGCGCCCAAATCTCTTCAGGCCAATGCAAAGCAGCAGCGATGCATTCAAAAGCATTTAAGTATGTTTCAACCTCGGTTTCTCCAAATGTTGGGACCTACTATATTTGCCTACTAATGTCGAAATCACCACTACTCAAAGGGTTAAGTGGAACAGGAGAAACTTTGTTTAGATCAACAGGCTGAGGTGAAGAGCTTGTGGAACACTCACCAGTGCTACTGGAGAACGGTGAGTGTTTTGAGATATCAACTCATTCTGCCTAAACCGCAAAAGTTGTGCTGTATGCTCTTGCCGTTTGACTTCCAACTCAAGCTCTTTAAGTCAGACTGCCATCTTAAGGTCCTCTGTACTCAAACCCACAAGTGGATGAGGAACAGCACACATGTCTCCAAGTGACACTCCAACTCAAGCATCTGCCACTGCCAACGTGTTCGTCTCCAATGCAGCAACTTTAACATCCTGCAAATCAACAATGCCCTCAACTATTTATCCTGCAACATTACATAATTGCCTGCTTAGTTGACACTTTTGGAACTTAAATTTTCTCACCCACACCTATCATATCACTTCTGAAGATATGGATTTAACAACTGAAGTAGTTTGGATTACTTTTATGCTGTCTTTATGTCCTTTTGGAACTTAAAAATTGTGGTCACTTGCATTGTGAGGACCTACTGAGCTGAGATATTCTTTTAAAAAACAATTGTTTGTGTTCTGCAGCAGGAAGAAAGTCAAATACATCTGAAATGCCATTAGGGTGAGTAAATGTTGAGATAATTTTCATTTTTGGGTGACCTATCCCTACAAGCACCATGTCTTGCCTATTTGTTATTTTATTTTATTTGACTTTGTAAAACATCTTGAATTGTTCTGAGCTACCCAATTACCAATTAGTCAAGTCTATTAAGTGTTAGAGGTCCTGCACTTTTAGAGGTGCTGCAGCTGCAGCTGCCCCTGATTCCTATTTACATATACAGTATCTCAAAATTATACTTGAACTGTCATATACTGCAATACTGAGGTTGATTGTTGGGCCAACACAACAGACACGCACCTTTCCAAAACCAAGGGCCTCATGCATTTTGCCAATTAACACAAACTGACAGCCTGTCTGGAACGCCGTGAACACAGATGAGCAGAGTAATATGACAAATATCAGCATTCATGGAACACTATTTGCTCATTCAAATTAGAGGACTGGAACTACATTATTTTGCATTTAGTTATTTAGCAGATATGGTATTTTGCTAAATGAACATATTTTGTCATGGTCACTGGTCACATTATCTCCAATAAATCCTATTCATTTAAAGTCATATGGTATTTACTGTTCAATTATGAACAAATTTATAGAGAATACAAAAGATGGGCTGAGCATCTAAAATGCAGGTTGTTTACTTCAGTCTTCACAGTATAAGCACTTATTTACAGTTTGTGTCCACTGTGCAACCATTTCAGCACCATCAAATATTGTGACCACAATGACATAACGATACCACACACCACTCTATATATCTATACCCAAACACAAGCAATCAAAAATATCTCGACAACCTTCAGTGCTCACACACCCATCTGACTGTATAAGCCATATTCATAGACATGATTCTACAGGACGACAGTGCCACGCTTCAGCCAGTGTGCTTCTCTGCAGAGTCAATTCCACAGCCTATGTGTATGTTTGTGGACTACAGATCAAATAAACTACTGATGGCTGAATATCTGGCTTAATGTTATGTGCTTTACAGATATTTGATGAGCCGGTACTGAGCTACTCTGCACTGTTGGATGCCTGCATGAGCATTTGTGCAGAAGCGTCATGCCCATTCAAACTGAGGGGCAGAGTACCTTCTTAGATTTTTGAGGCAAGTGGAATTTGAAAGTAGCTTCAAAAAGAAAAGAAAAAAAGTTTATAATGAATATTATGTATTAAAAAATCATTATAATATCTACCCACCCTTATGTCAGTCAAAACTTGCATTTTGCCTGGAATATAAAATGAGGATATTGAAAGGATATTTTCAAAATGTTGAAGCTAATAATGTTATATTTATATAGCACCTTTCTAAAATTCAAGGTTGCTATACAGAGCCAAAAAAATTGAAATGTAAATATTAAAAGAAGAAAAATAGAATAATAAGAAATTAAGTGAAATAACCAAGATAATATAACAGAGCAACAAGGAAGCAATCACAGAAACAAAGCAAAAAAGAAAAACAAAGAAAATAGAAATAAATTTGCATTGCTTGCATTATAAAAATAAATCTTTCAGGTCAGGATTTGAACCCAGGTCTCCATGCATTCAAATTTAAAATTGAACTGCTAACACATTACAGTTTCTTATATAGAACTACCATGCTGTTAAAAAGTGTTTTTTCCCCTTTTGTCATGTCTTGTCTCATCCAATGCTTCAAGTGGAATATCACTGTTGCCCCTTTTAAAAAAGGTGCATGACAGCCCTGCTTTGTGTTTTTGCATATGCATTTTTACGTATGTGCTCTGTTTGTATTAGTGTGTGGGTAAAATAGCTGTGTATTGTATCAGGCAGGTTGAGCTGGAGGGGGAATTCAGTAACACTTGACCTGTTTCATGAGTCACAGAGAAAAAATGGGAGGAGAAGGTGGGTGAAGAGAGAAAGACACTGAGACAGAAAGAGAGGGGGAGAGAGGATGAGGGGTCTAATGTGGAGTGAAGGCAGATCAAATGTGAAGGGGGAAGCAGAGAGAAAGAACAACAGCTGGGAAGGCCAGCGGGCAGAGAGATGACACTATATCCCCCTCTAACTGTAAATGTAGTTTAACTATATTTCTCTGTAGTGACGTAGAAGCTTTGCTAGTTTGAAATCAAGTAGCTTTTCACATGATATTGATGATATTGATGAAACGCCTAATGGTGTCAGAAGAGCTACGGCCCCCAAAATAAACCCCACCTGATCTATATGTATAAGAGATGTGATATCTTAATCGGTTAGCCAAATTTTTTTTACAATAATTTAACTTCTAGCTGGATCAGGTAAATTGGACGGTAACTCTTACACTTGCTTGGATCTTTGTCCTTTTTAAGAATCAGACTGATCCGGGCTTGTGTCATGGTTGGTGGAAGCTTTCCATTCTTTAGTGATTCTGTATAAACTTCTTGCAAAAGTGGAGCCAGTTCTGTAGCATAAGATCTCAAAAATACAGCATCAAAGCCTTCTGGCCCCGGAGCCTTTCCTGTAGCCAAGGCCTTAATTACCTCGCTAAGCTCCTCCAAGTTTATTTCAGAATCAAGAGAATTTTTTTGCTCAGTCGTCAGTTTAGGAAGTTCTAATCCCCCAGAACAAAATAAACATAAAAAAGAAAAACGTGCAGAGTAACCCTGCGCAGAACAGCGCCAACTGGCGTCCATCACTACAAAATAAACTCCAGCAACAAGGCGGAACCAGCACAAAAAAAGCATGCAGTTTCCCAAACAGCCAAGCAAATATTCAGTGAGCTGGTCCACTCGGCTTCACCGTGAGTACAACTAGATGACTTACTCACTCCTTTGACTTTATGAAGGACATTGCTTGCTGTGGGCATGTGAATGTTTTACAGCCATCCTTAGCATCTATTCTCAATTTGGATGGGAATATAAGTGCAAAAGAACCTTCAGTTGATGTAAATATTTCTTGCATTCCTTGAATCGATCACATTTAACTTTTGTCAAATTCGCAAAGTCTGGGAACAAGAAAATTATGTGGTTCTTCCAAGAATGCCTTGCTTTGCTCCTCAGCTCGTGTAACACAAGATCTTTATCGGATGATCTCAGAAATCGGGGCCTGTCTCCCTTCGCGGGTCGCCAAGCAGGAACCCTGTGAACTCACTCGATTTCCAGCTTGTGGAATTTTCTGTTTAGGCTCACAAATGTAAAAAACTAAATAAATACTTGAATTATGACTAAAATTATATTTTAAATTACCCATTTTATCCCAAGAAATCACAAAAAATAAATGTAATAGAAGTATCGGTAATGTTATAGACGATTTTGGAGTGGTATCGCTCATCCCTATTCCTTCATTTCAAAAGGGTTCTTAGATTCAATAACTGGTCTAGTAACTTGTAAGTTACTAGAATAATAACTGGTCTAGTAACTGCCTTTATGAGTCCAACTTGTTCGTTTCAAACTTGCCGTCAAGCTACTGGTCATCTGCATTTAGTTAATGAAATTCAGTTTCTTGAAAATATCCATCACAGTTAGCTAGACAATTCATTAAGTCTGTATTATAAACATAATCAAGTTAAAATGACTACTTAATTCTCGAGACCTTGATTTGCAAATATGTTTTAAATGATTAAAAAATAACACAGAAATAAACATCTGTAGCTTTTGTAATTTTTATATTGTAATCCTCAGCAAACTTCGACAATTTGTGGGACCGAATGTTCGTGGGAACCGAATGTTCGTGGGAACATCTCAACACATTGCAAACCCTCAGTAATACTCTGCAAACTTTGACAGTCAGAGAGACTGACTCATTTGAGTTGGATAGTTTGGCGTCCTGTACATTTACTTCAGCTGTGCGTCTTGTGACATCATACAGGAACTAAAGTTCAATTCAGTTCGATGTTGTGAACCGGCTCGACCGGTGACTTGCTGAGAATCGGCTCAAAAAATGATTAGTTCAAAAATCGGAGATCACTACACTGCGGGCAGTGGTTCAAATTTCAGTAAGCACAGACCAATTTCAAAAGCAGTACTTTCGACTTCCAGTCACCAAATTCACAGTGTGATCAGTATGCTTGTTTAATGTCTGTAAAATAACCAGGACTTACATGTCCGCTAATTTCTTCTGTTTTCTGCCCAAGCTTTTATGAAGACTGCCTGACCATGTTGAGTTTTTTGCACCGGTCTGTTATTATAGCATGGTATCATTTATTTCATGTCTACCTGCCCCTAAACTGTGGTTAGTGGCTTTACATGTTGGTCAGATCTTCTCCTTCTGTCTAAATGGGGGATTCTTTGCCAGAATAAGCTGCAAAGTGAACCAGACATTATGTCGCATGTCACAACAGTGCTTTTCACAACACACATAATTTCAAAGCAGCTTTACAGAAAATGATGCTTCAACAGAAAAAGCTGTAACATAGTATTATATATGTCTTTGAGTCATAATAGGGCGTTAAAACAATTATTGTAAATTGTGCCTTAAAATAAATCATTGAAAATAATGATGTTTATATTTAGACCCCCAGTGAGCAAGCTTAAGGTGACTGTGGCAAGGAACACAAATCTCCATAAGATTGGGTTACAGGAGAAATATAACCTTGGGGGAAACCAGGCTCACTGTGTTGGCCATTTCCCCTCTGGCTAAGCAGCATGAAAATAATGTCAATATTTGTTATTTATGTGTAGTACAAGTCAAGATTTAAAATGAGTAATCTAAGGAAGTGTTAGGGGCCAATGTTTAAACAAAATGATATTGTGTTAACAATATTGTATTGTATTGATATTGTATGTGTATAAGCGGACAGAGCTTAATCAATCTAACTGTGGTCATGGCCAGAGCTTTTCAGACAAAGATCCCGCAGAATGCCCTGCAGCCCAAACAGAGCATGGAGCTATGTGACATGATGCATTTCAGAAATAACTCCTCATCAGGCTTGACGGCCACTCTCTTATTTATTCAGCAGGACTTCTGGAGCTCGAGACAAACACACACACCCTCATAAACGAGCTGAGCCAAATCACACAAATGTCAGTCTGGATCAACGGGCCACCCAGAAACAGTCATGTACACTCCTGCTTACAGTTCTATGATCTGTCAGCCATTTTCATGCACTGAATGCTGCATACATGTTTTGGTTGCTGTTCTTCTGGTTTTTAAGGACAGATCTATCTGTACTGTAGCTCTCAGTCCATTTGAGCTGCTAATCAATTTCTTTGTGGTTATTAAAAGATAAGACTTGTATGTGCTCTTTAGGCAGCCTAAAACCTGACATTTTCTGTCAAAGCCTGAGCCCCAGGACAGGAAATACCGGATTGTATGGTGTGCTTTGCATAAACTGGCTGGGGTGGGTGTTCACTTGTGTAAGGATGCAAGTTTCGGTAGACAGACATTCCTGCCATTTCTTTTAATTCTATCCTCTTTCTTTATGTGTCTTTACAAACACAACATATAGGTAAAACTCCTTCATAGACAATAAGGCTTTGTCTCAGAGCTCATTTATAAAGAGTGTGCCTTACATTGTTTTGTCTCAACCTTCCAGTCATTAAGGCCCAGATGGATATCATAGCTCACCTGTAGCACATTGTGTCTGCCTCTGGCTATTGAATTATCAAAAGTCACATGAGTAGGTAGATGGCAGCTGGTGTGGTAAACCCATTACAATGGCCTGTTTCCTCATACATCTGAAATTATTTTTGTGCTTAGACACAGACCAGTGTAGCTGTTTTTGTAGGCCAGTGAGAGACACATTAGTCATTAGGCCCATAGCTGCTATGAATCTGGCATTTCCAAAAATGACTAGTGCCAGCCAGTCTCTGACCTAATGCAATTTAACCTAAAATAAACATATAGGCTATTTTTCCAACACTGATACGTCAGGTCGAGTCAGTGTTGCGAATGCCTTTGTGGCCTGCCTAATCAGCTGTGACAACTCTGACAAGAGCTGGGGGAGTGCTTTCTTTGGCACATTGGCCAAAACACATTTTAGTGCTTAAATCTCTTCCATTGCTGTCATACTCAAAAAAACATAGGAATGCATTTTTCAGCTCTGTTGTGAGATTGATTGTATTCGTTTATGTTTTCACCCAGAGTACAAGTTTGCAAGTTACGTATTTTTCATTTAACTGATGCTTTTATCTAAAGTGACATGTGGATAACCTGGGGGTGATGCACCAGGAAGATGACTCATAAAGCACTTTTCCACCACTGAGCCAAACGGTTCTGAGCATGGTGAGTAACTGTTTCAGTAGAATTTCCAATAATGCACGGATCGGTACAGTAAGATTACAAACTGTTTCCTGCACAGATTTCTCAGCAGTTTAGCTGACCATTTTGAAACGTGCAGGAGGAATGCCTTAAGTGATGTGATGACTCGCAATGGTTAACTTTACCTGTTAGTCTATTCTATTCCTGATTTCGTAGCACAACCATTAAAAAGGAACTATAACCATGCTAGATCATCCCTTATAGGCTTTGAACCTACAAACCTTCAGCCAGCCCACATACACTACATATTGAAAAGTATTTGGACACCCCTGATTAATTTACATGTTTGGCTGTTTTAGTAATTCCACTGAAGACAAGTATTAAGGCTAGGCATACAATGACAATCTAGAATTTCTTTTTTTTTTTCAACTTTGTGGCAACAGTTTGAGAAAGCACCTGTTTCTGCTTTAGAATGACAGCCCTGGTGAAACGTTTTGGTGCTGGTCCCACAGTAGGGTTCCCACAGTTGATGTTATAAAATACGGGACACTCTCTCTAAACTTGTTAAGGGGGAGCTGACGTTTTCAGAATGTCCTTTACCAACCCCTCCCTAGTTTTAGCACAATGTGAGGACTTTTCAGACAGTCCCTTACCCACTGTAGGCATAACAAATTTCCAACGAATATCAAGGTTTAATTAATGATCTTCAACTAATTTGTCATGATGGCATTGGGCTGGCTTAAATACAGGATGATCCCATATTTTACAGGACAGGTGGCAACCCTATCCCCCAGTGAGGGATGCTGGTGTTCAGGTAACCCTCCCAGGCTTAAACTAGCTTAACCAGCTGCATAAGAGAAACATGCATGTCAACCAGCTTCACCAGCTAGGTTTTGCTGGTGAAAACTCATGCCTGTGCTGGTCATAAATCAGCACTTACCAGCATAAACCAGCCTAGACCAGTATGGGAATCGCATGCTAGTTAAGCTGTTAAGCAGGGAATGCCCCTTTCCACAAAGTAAAGTCCATTAAGAAATGCTTTACTGAGTCTAGTGTTGGAGAATTGACTGGAATGCACAAAACCCAGATCGGAACCCCACTGTGTATCTTTGGGATGAATTGGAACACTGACTGTGGGCCAAACCCTACTGCACTAAAAATCAGTATCTGACATTATTGACAGTCTTGCAAATCCCCATAGCCATGTTTCAACATATAGTGGAAAACCTTCCAAAAAGAATGAAAGTTTTTTTAAAGAGGACCAACTCCCTATTTATGCCAATAGTTTAAAAATTAAATGCTCAACCAGCACAAATGGGTGTGGTGTTTAGGTGATTACATATTTATATTGATTACGTACTTATATAGTAGACCATATAGAATTAAATTACTAGGATATAGCTTGGGGTGGTGCAAGCTGTACAAAACAGCAGTTCTATGCAAAAGCCTCAGTGAACTGTGCTTATTTGTCTCTGTATTTTAGATGAAGGGAGAAATGTTTTTGTCAGTGCACTCATTACAGATTTCTCTCATCCCTCATGTGGATTCCAATGCGGTGTCTTTACTGGACTCTGTGTATTGATTAGACTTCATCCGCTGACACTTTGGAGTCGCTGTAATGTATAAAGGTAAATCTGTTACAAAACTCGCGAGCTTGTAGATTAAATATTTGTACTTGTAAAATGAAATTTACACACAGCCTGGTGTGAAAACTTTTCAAATTTAAATCTGAAGTTGAATGCTGCAATCTACACTCAGACAATAATCCAAAACATGTGTTTTAAATTCAAAGTTGCAGACAAACAGTCACAAATGTGTAAAATGATGTTCATATAAGTACATTGACAGACACAAACTTGCATTACATATTTACTTTTTATACATTGTATTTGTATGAACGTAAGTTTACACATTTGTGACTATTTGTCTGCAACTTTGAATTCAAAACACACATTTTGGTTTATTGTCTGTGAGTGCAGATCGCAGCATTTCATTTGAAAAAATACAAATATTTATTGTACAAGTTCAAATATACAAGCTCTTGAGTTTTGCAACAAATTTGCCTTCATACTATGGCACAACACAGCAAGATACACCCTCCATCTCCATAACAGCTGTGACAGAAGGGTACAATGTGTTGGCATAGTCAGAAGGTTTTGTTGGTTATGAAAACTCTTGTGTTGCACATGCTGTGTGTCTGGGCTATGATGTGAAAACATTAAAGGGATATTTCACCCAAAAATAAAACATTCTGTCATAATGTACTCACTCTCAAACCCATATGAACACCATAAATGTTAGGGACTGATAGTCCTTATCAATCTTTAAAAATTCTCTTTTTGTATTCCATGAAAGAAAGTCATAAGGTTTAGACATAAGTGTGAGTAGCTTATGAAGTCTTTAATTTTGGGGTGAACTATGACTTAATCAGTATAATATTTTGGTGACTTATGAAATGACAGGGTCTTTAACTCGCACTTTTATTGCTATTGATGCCTCGTTAAATTTTATGGAGAGCATATTTTATGATGCAAGATCAGGTTTTGATTTATGATTTTAGTTATTGAGTTTGTGTTTATGTTTGTTTTTATGTGCGTGTGGGAGAGTACACAAAGTAAAGGGATGGTGTTCAAATGATGAAATCATGCTTAAATATATAGTAAATTAAGTCCTTGAAAAAAATGGCTTGAGTTGAAAACATCAAATGTCTCAGATCAAATGACTGCTTAATTAAGTTAGTCTAATTGATGTGGTGCATATAAAGCAAGCAAACACTGTGAGAGCTTGGCTGTCTAGCAAGTGTCATATCATTCAAAAGCACACATTTCAATAGTTTAGCAGACACACAATGAAGTTTGGACAAAAGAGGAGACAAGTGCCTTGTATGAAAAGTGAAAATGGCACAATATTAATGTCATAAAATCAGCATCATAATTCATTTATTTGCCACTGCAGGGATACTGTGCAATGTGCCTTGATTGACAGTGCAAGAACAATACACAATACAGTACAACACAACATGGTAGAACTACAAGTAGAACACATTCCACACTATAAAATGGCACAGTGCATAAAGACAGAAATGACATGGGACATTCTGATAGACTTGACAGGCAGTTTTATATACAGTATATGTTACAAAAATAAGTATAAACATGTAAATAAAAAAGACATCAAAATGATTTGGTGTTTATGGCTAGAAAGACTGAAAACCAGTCAAATGCTCCAAAAGCATTTGACATATGACATATCTACGCAGCAGCAAGAATAGCTCTTGGACAGTTTGATGAACTCAACTGCAAAATGGATTGCTATGGCCACTATTTGTAGGGTTAGGGGATAGAAAATATTATTAGCTCAGTATAAAATCCATTATGCCAATGTAAAAAGATAATGATGAAGGCCTCATAATGGTGTTTCAATGGTTCTGTAATACAGTATACTGTATGAATATACATGAGAATGGCCAAGGCTGATGATAGCTGTGGCTCTGTAGCACTTTAAACAGGAATTTGCTAGTTTTGGCTTGTGTCTGTAACAGTGTTTCTGTAGTGGACTCCTCTCTACTGTGCCGCTTTTGCAGCTCTGATTGCTGATTATGATGAGAGTAATATAAGCTGCAAATATAAGCAGCTATCTCACATGCTAATATATACTGTATGTATAGTAGGGTAGTGCCTCTACCTTGAAGAGCAATAATTTCAAGTAATGAGAGAGAGATAAAAGACATAGATAAAGAGAGAAAATATGAAAATAGACTAGAGAAGAGCATAACATTAATCAATACAGCATGGACATTACCCACAAAAATTACAGCAACCACCTGCCCTCCAGCACCCATGGCAGAAAAGGACTGCTATAATGATTGCTATTGTCCTCCTCTCTCTCTCTCTCTCTCTCTCTCTCTCTCTGTTTCCCCACACATTCTATCTGCTCACTGTTATTTTTGTAGCAGATAATGGAGTGAGTTTTGTGGTTTAGGACAAGTATTCTCTCGTTAGGTCACAAAAATGTAATTAAATTTAAAGACTTTCTTATCTAGTGTGTAATTAAAGGTTTTGGTCTTTTTTTAAATATGACTTCTGGAATACGGAATATGGATTCTGGTTTGAGAGTGTCTGTAATGCTGGTTAGAATCGTAGATATTCAGAGATGTTTGGGGTGTGCGGTTGTGGGGTTGGGATGTTTGGAATATCTGTGTTATGTAGGGGTGTGTTTGCTCTTGTTAAAGCCATTGTGTTGGGGTGAGTTTGGAATGTGGGTATGGACTTTGGCAGGAAAACACAGCAATTACTACTGTGGCAAGCATGAATGCTCACTAATGAAGCTGAATAACTCCCAGCTAACAAACAGGTAAACAAATACACACACATCAGTGAGCACACGCTGTCACGAGCAACCCTGTAGCTGTATACGGCTGTGTAATTGGGGTAAAGGCCCAGTAATCAGGATCTTAGTTCAGAATCTGTTTAGGCCATGGGCAGAACCCTCAAACCACAGAGCTATAATACATCTGCATCTCTAAACACAGGCAATCGCAGCACCACTGCCCAGCAGCCATTGCTAAATGCTAATACATGGGAATATTAATGAAAGTGCTTAAGTAAATGACTTCCTGTGTATGTGTGTTATAGACAGAGGTTACAAAGTTTAAAACACTATCTATGTGCCCTTGGCAGTAACACATTAACTTGTTGGAGGAACTAAAAAAATCTGTGAGAAAATGTATACTGACTCATAGGCGGCACTAGGGATGGGCTACTGGGGCTCAAAGGATAGTTCATCCAAAAATGAAAACCCTCTCATCATTTACTCACCCTCATGCCATCCCTGATGTGTGACTTTCTTTCTTTTTCTGAACCCAACTGAAGATTTTTAGAAGAATATCTCAGCTTTGTAGGTCCATATAATGCAAGTGAATGGTGACCAGAACTTTAAAGCTCCAAAAAGCACATAAAGGCAGCATAAGAGTAATCCATAAGACTACAGTGGTTATATTCATGTCTTCTGATGCAATATGATGGGTGTGGGTGAGAAAACTACTGGGCATTGAGGAGAATTTATAGTAAAAAAGGACTTAAAAATGTTTCTGTTTCTCAACCAAACCTAATATATATAAAAGAAGAGATGCATTTTACAACTGGAGTCTTATGGCTTACTTTTATGCTACCTTTATATGCTTTTTGGACCTCCAAAGTTCTGGACACCATTCACTTGCCTTGTATGGACCTACAGAGCTGAGATATTTTTCTAAGAAAATCTTTGTTTGTAATCATAAGAAGAAAGAAAGTCATACATATCTTGGATGGCATGAGGTTGAGAAACTATCCCTTCAAGCCACGAATGTTTTCCATAAAGCCCCGAATGTTTTCATCATCCTCTTTCCTGCCAGAAGTAGTAGTGCTTCAGTATGAAGTTGACAGTAAAACATATTATATTTTAATACTTTAACAATATATTTTAATATTAAGTAATATGTATAAATTAATGATACCTGTCTTCCTACAGTATAGATAACACCAAATACAGACTCAGTTCTGTACTTATCCAATGTCTTGTTGGCAGCTGCTTTCCAGCACTCATGTACTGTTTGTGCACCCATGCAAAATGAGCACGTACGACACGCGATTGGGGCTGTGTGTGTCTGGTTGTAACGTTAGGAGGAGGAGGCAGACGAGCAGTGCGGATCTAAGTGCGGGTTTTATTTATCAAGGTGAAAACAAGACAGACAGGAACAAAGGAAACATCCACGATGGGAAAAATGAAACATCAAAAGGGTACATGAACAGGGTAAACTGGGCTGAACATCGACTTCCAGACATCTGCAAACAACGATCGACAAAAACTGGAGGAACAGCAGGGTTTAAATACACAGACACGATAATGACAAAATTACATGCAGGTGAGAACAATAACAAAGTGCTGGCAGTGATGAGGGCCGGGAATCATGGGAATTGTAGTTTGTGACGGTGACAAGAGAAACACGGGGCAGACAACCGGGGATCATAACATAACCCCCCCTCTAAGGAACGGATTCCAGACGCTCCTAAAAAAGAAAAAAAAATACCCAAAAAACAACAAGACAATTGTCCAAGGAGTGAGGGGGGGCAGGCAGACCAAGGAGGGCACAAGGGGCAAACAGACAGTCCAAGGGGCCACAAGGGGCAAACAGACAGTCCAAGGGGCCACAAGGGGCAACCAGACAGGCAGTCCAAGGGGGCACAAGGGGCAACCAGACAGGCAGTCCAAGGGGGCACAGAGGGCAAGCAGGCAGTCCACGGGGGCACAAGGGGCAGACAGGTAGTCCAAGGAGGCACAAGGGGCAGACAGCTAGTCCAAGGAGGCACAAGGGGCAGACTGGCAGTCCACGGGGGCACAGAGGGCAGGCAGGCAGTCCAAGGAGGCCACAAGACGGGGACTGGATCAGGTGGCCTGGGAGCTGGCCACAGGGCAAGGACAGGTTCAGGAGGCCTGGGAGCTGGCCACAGGGCAAGGACAGGGTCTGGAGGCCTGGGAGTCGGCCACAGGACAGGTTTGGGAGGTCTGGGAGTCGGCCACAGGACCACAGCCATGGGGAACTCCGAGGGCGGAGCCGTGGTAGGCGGAACCGTAGAGGGCTCTGGAGACGGAGCCGTGGTAGGCGGAGCCGTGGGAGGCTAAGGAGGCGGAGCAATGGTCGGCGGAGCCGTGGAAGGCTCGGGAGGTGGAGCCGTGGGAGGCTCAGGAGGTGGAGCCGGGGGAGGCTCAGGAGGCGGAGCTGGGGGAGGCTCAGGAGGCGGATCCGTGGAAGGTGGAGCCATGGGAGGCTCTGGAGGCAGAGCCGAGGGAGGCGGAGCCATGGAAGGCTCTGGAGGCAGAGCCGAGGGAGGATCAGGAGGCGGAGCCATGGAAAGCTCTGGGATTGAAGCCATAGAAAGCTTGAGGGGCAGAGTCGAGGAAGGCTGGAGAGGCGGAGCCCCGGGAGGCTCGAGATGCGCTGGCTCTGGGACGGTCGAGGCTACAGGCGCTGGGTCTGGGACGGTCGAGGCTACAGGCGCTGGCTCGCTGACGGTTGAGGCAACAGGCACTGGGGCGCTGACGGTCGAGGCTACAGGCACTGGCTCTGGCTCGCTGACGGTCGTGGCTGGCATTGGCTCTGGCTCGCTGACGGTCGTGGCTGGCGTTGGCTCTGGCTCGCTGACCGTGGCTGGCGTTGGCTCTGGCTCGCTGACCGTGGCTAGCGTGAACTGGGGAGCGGAAGCTTTTCCTCTCCTCCTCCTCCGGGCAGACGAAGCTGGCAGGGCTGGCTCGTTGACCAAGGCAGGCGTGGGTGTTGGCTCGCTGGCAGGCGTGGCAGGCGTGAAGGGACGAACCATGGACGACTGGGGGGTCACAACTGTGGGAGGAGAGGCAGGGTCCTCCTCAACGACGCCTACAGTGAACGGCTCCACGAATTCAAGTAGCATCCAGCCGCACGTCGCCGGTGGCAACCGCTCCTTGAGCAAACTGTTCAGGTTAGCCCTGAAGAAAACCACCAGGGAGGAGTCCGGGAAGTCCGCGACACTCGCCAGCTCGAGGAAATCGTGGATGTGGTCCTCCACAGGATGGTCCTCTTGCATGAGGCTAAGCAGAAGACAGTTTGCTTGTAACACCGCTAGATCCATATTTGGTCGATCGTTCTGTAGCGTTAGTAGGAGGAGGCAGACGAGGAGTGCGGATCTAAGTGCGGGTTTTATTTATCAAGGTGAAAACAAGACAGACAGGAACAAAGGAAACATCCACGATGGGAAAAATGAAACAAAAACATCAAAACATCAAAAGGGTACATGAACAGGGTGAACTGGGCTGAACATCGACTTCCAGACAGCTACAAACAACGATTGACAAGGACTGGAGGAACAGCAGGGTTTAAATACACAGACACGATAATGACAAAATGACATGCAGGTGAGAACAATAACAAAGTGCTGGCAGTGATGAGGGCTGGGAATCATGGGAATTGTAGTTTGTGACGGTGACAAGAGAAACACAGAGCAGACAACCGGGGATCGTGACACTGGTCAGCATTCCTGTCTTGGTGAGATATTGTAAACTGTATTAATTGATCAATCCAGATGCAGTAAGTACCAAATATTTAGATATATAACCCTGAAAAAAAAGTGTAATATATACAGATGTGCTTGAGGAGTCTTAAGTCACAAGCCAGGACATTTGCGTTTTTTGTAAAACTCTTTTATTAAAATACCCGTGAACCTTCATTAACATCCTTCATGTGCTCTTATTCTTTCACTTTTGTTTACTGTTTTGTACATTTTCCCCCAAATGTGTTTAATTCGTATGTACACATTGTGGATTGTGTTATTTGCATAATGGACAAAAAGAATATGGAAAAAACAGACCGGCTTGGTGTCAAGTGGCTCAAGTTAAGACACAGCTCATAACTTGAATGATCCCATAGCACATAAACAATAGAGAAGTGGGCGATGCTAAACATGCTTCTCCCAAACTTTTTTAGGAACTCTCCCAAAGTCATTATGATTGAGCTAACACTGCGGAAAAGTGCTGTAGTTGCCCTTTAATGTTTGATGAGCTGTATTATTCACAATGTGGGTGTTTGGGAGAGAAAAGTTATGAGACATTACAAGTTTAAAAATAACCTTGATGATTGAGAGAATACGGGGATAAGCCGAAAGTGTGGTGTTTCCTCAACATTTCATTAGCAGTATACAGATGTGTGTGTTTAGAAGAAATTGTCTGTGCGAGATCACTGGTTTAAAAATAATTGTGATGACTGGAAGGACACTGGTGAGAGCCATGTTTAACACTTGAAAGCAATGTGTGTTTGTTTTAACCAGTGAATTACATCTGAATTGTAATAGATTGCACTTTTAGGTAATCTAATACAGTCACTTACGTATTTGGATTATTTATTGCATGTTTCTATTTAAAATACACATTAACAATCCTTCTACCAAACATTAATAAACATTAAATCAAACAGTAATTTATTATTTGTCAGTCCCTGCCAACTCCCCAAGCCAAGACTGTGTGTGTGTGTGTGTGTTTGTTAGTGTCAGGGACATAGTTTTGCCTGCATTGCATGGGATCAGCCAACAGTCCCCACAAGACTAATAAACATAATAAATAATGTTTTAGAGAAAATATATAAATGCTTGTGTAAGGGTTTGGTTGGGGGTGGCAGCAAACAATTGAATTCAATGGAAAGTAAAGTACCCACAATGATAGAAAACTGTTGTGTGTGTATGCTGGATGAAAACTGAGTGGATTGGACATAGCTGGTCAGAGGTTAGAATCAGCCTGTGTCAGAGTTGAAAATATTGAAAAATCGCCTGTCTGACGTCAGGAAATTCTTCAAGCTCTGGGTGTGGAGGGAGCAGTGACCTTGGAGATGTGGATCCAGCAGCCTCCTCCTGTGGCTACTGTCTACTGCCTTAATACGCAGTGGCAGAAACCTCACTGCCTCCCCGGAGAGACACACATACTCATGCACACACTGAAACTCGGTGTCGCTGACATTTGTTTAAACCTCCGACAGTTTAATGCTTGGGCAGAGTCTGGGCCTCAGCTGTGATTAGTGCTGGGCAGAGTGTGATGAATGAGACTGCTGAAGATACACACACACTCACACACATGGGCGTAGCAGTCATTTTATAAATGGGGGGGACAGCTGTCAGTAGGTGGCGTGCACAGACCCAACACTTACGTTGCAGTATTAATACATTAATGTATAAGTATGATAAGTATTGTTGTTGACTAGAAGCTCCTGTCACCTAGACAAATTCCTTGTATGTGTAAGCATACTTGGCAATAAAGCTGATTCTGATTCTGATTCTGATAAGTATTATATTACTATGTATGTATTATTTAGTTTTAATATTTGTAGTATTAAAAAATTCAAGTATTGAAAAATAATTGCAACATTTTGTGAAATTAGTTGCAGAAATAAAGGGCAAATTGTGGAGCACTTGCTCCTGTTTCACACATGACAATAAAAGACTAAGCTCAAGCTGGTCCTGAATATATTATTGAATCAATTATAATAATGACAGTTGTGTATGTGCAATTTATTTTTTCATTGTGGGATTTAAATGTGTTCAAGTGGCTTGAGTGTTTTGACTACATTCACCAAAATTCGTTCAGATCCATTTAATGATTCAGTGACCATTTCTGGTGATGCCAGAAGGTGGTGACAAATGAGAGCCTTGAGAGCCTAATGAGTTAGTCACTGATTCAATGATCAAAAGAAAATGTTAATCCTTTAAAATGTCTCCAGACCTACAAAGAGACTTTAGTAGAGGTTTTGAGGGGGAGTATCCCCTAGGGGTCAATCTTGGGAGCCTGAGACACCTCTGATTTTTGATAAAAGGCCAATGGGAATTGGCGAGTGGTATTTGCATGCCACTCCCCCGCACATACGGGTATAAAGGAGCTGGCATGCGAAACACTCATTTAAGGTCCCAGCCATTTCAGAGGGTAGTCCAGCGTTGTGGTAGGAGGGACACAATGTCTCGTTCCCTGAGGTTACGGAAGTAACCAGGACATTCCCTATCTGTCACTCACTCAACGTTGTGTTGATGAAGTGACACTAGGGGTTCCCTTCAAAATGCCACAACTAGCTGAACTGTGTTATGTGAACTGACGGTGCAAGACGGGCAGACTACTGAGTGCCCATAGCCAGTGCACTAGGCTGACACGTAAACACCCCCAACGCTGTTATGAGCATCGAATGGCCCTTCAAGGACAAGTCGACTGCCCAAAAAATAGGGGCAGGCTAGCCCAGTCATGCATTTTTCCCTCTTTTCTTCTTTTTCTCCCCAAAAAGAGTGAACATTTGTCAGCCGACTGGGACCACCACTCCTAAGGGGAAGACACTGCAGAGACCACACCCCTCCCAGAGAGAGGGAGAGGGGGAGGGGGGGGGGGGTGCATTTTGAGTGGAAATACATCACATTGTCTTGCCAAGTATTTTTTGTCTGAAGTATGTCATGTGTAGAAGTCCAATGGTAGATCCTTCCCAATGGGGGAGGAGTTTATACAAACATGGTGACTGGGGCAGAGGGGCCTCAGCCCAAGGACCAACTCTGCTCTGATTTAGCGGAAGATATACGTCGCATGGGGTTACCTATGGGGAACTAGCCCATGCTGAGCACCTACCCCAGTACAGGGCTCAGTTAGCAGGTGTACTGTGCCGGCAGCGAGTTTCTCAGCAAACCTGTCTGCCACAGGGCTAGGAGGATGTCATCCAGGAAGCACATTTTGTGAACACTACTGGGACTCAACAGCGCACGTCTTCAGCTCAGTGGAGGTGAAAGACGCTCAATACACCCAACCCACTGTCCCGAACTTGCCTGTCCATGTCTGCTAAGACACAGGATGAAACCGGCTCAACCTGGAGATTGTAGAAACTCTCAAAGGTGTTGGGTGTTACCTAGCCTACTGCTCTGCAAATGTCTGTTAGAGAGGTACCACTGGTCAGGGCCCAGGAGGCCACCACACTCCTAATAGAATGGGCTCATAGCCCTTTGGGAGGCGGCACGTGCTGGGGGTGATATGCCATAGCAATTGCATCAGTGATCCAGTGGGCAATCCTCAGGATCCTGTGAGAGTAGCCAGACCGAACTCCAGGCACGTTTTGCTGACAGAGAATGCTTGCAGGTCACCTACCCTCTTGATGGAAGTCTTTAAAGAGAGTGCCTTAAGCTCAGCTGACCGAGAACCAAGTCTGGGTGGGCCAGTAGGGTGCTACTAGGACGACCTGCTCCTCCTACTCCCTGACCTTGCACAGGGTCTGTGCAAGTAAGCTCACTGTGGGAGATGCACATTTGCACAGTACAGGGGGCCTACTGTGTGCCAATGTGTCTATACCGAGGGGTGCCTTGGTCAGGGTATACCAAAGAGGACAGTGGGAGGATTCTGGGGAAGCAAACAGGTCTACCTGTGCCAGCCAGAATCGACTCCAAATCAGCTGGACCACCTGAGGTTTTAGTCTCCTCCCTCTCTTGTGGGTAACCTGTCATGACAGCAAGTCTGCGGTAGTGTTGAGGTCGCCCTGGATGTGAGTGGCTCACAGCAACTTGAGGTGCTGCTAACTCCAGAGGAGGAGACGCCGGGTGAGTTGTGACATAAAATGTGAGCGTAAACTGCCTTGAGAGTTGATGTAGGCCTGGATCAAGGGCCGGAACCTCTGCAGGGCGAGCAGTATTGCCAATAACTCGAGGCAGTTGATGTGCCAATGTAGCCGTGGGCCCGTCCAGGAGCTGGCGGCTGTGTGCCTGTTGCACACAGCGCCACGGCCCATCTTGGAGGCGTCTATTGTAACCACCACGTGCCTGGAGACCTGTTCTAGGGAAACACCTGCCCGTAGAAATATGAGGATGGACCAAGGGCTGAAGAGGCAGCGACAGACCAGTGTGATAGCCACGTGATGTGTCCCATGATGTCATACCCATCTTGGGACTCGAGCTTGGAGCCAGTGCTGAAGCATATGCTTCTCATATGCATCAACCCGAGCGGTGTGGCTACCGCTGAGGATGCCATATGCTCCAGGAGCCTCTGAAACAGTTTCAGTGGAGCCGCTGTCTTCTGTCTGAATGCCTTCAAACAGGTCAGCACCAACTGTGCACACTCATTCATGAGGCACGCTATCATCGGGACTGAGTCAACTCCAAACTGAGAAAAGAGATGCTCTGAACCGGGATGAGCTTGCACTTTTCCCAGTTGACCCAAGATTGCAGCTGAAACTGGGCGGTGGCCTGGTGCACTGAATCATGTAGCCAAGTTGGTCTGTCCGGGCCAGCCATCGCGACAGGTTGGAGAACGTAATTCATGCGTCCAAGCTCTGGATGAGGGGGACCAAGGGGAAAATCTCATCAGACGTATCGGTGGTGGTGCCTCACGGTGGGGCGGAGCCAGAGGTGCCACATTGAAGAAACTTCAGCCCTGTGGCTGTGCTGAGTCAAGGCACATTGAAGCACTTACCTGGCTCCTGATACCAACCAGAGGATCGGTCGGGGAGGGGGGAGGAGATATATCGTCACCTCAGTCTGTCGAAACCATCTGGGTATGGGCATGTTTATGCCGCAGCTGGGCGTGCAGGGGCAGGGGGATGCCGCTGGAGTGCCGAACCTACCAAAATGGAATTGTGGATGTTAGTCATGATGCACACCAGGTATGTGACCCAGGGAATGAGAAAACTGCTCTTTTGTTGAATTTTTGGGTACAGTAGCTACTTGAGTGTGGGGCAAAATTAAATGAGAATGAAACAAAATATTCTCCTCCCGGCCCTCTACCGGAGGACTGAGTGGTCTGTCTACCAGATACGAAACAGCAGGTCTCCTCGTACCTTGGTCGCCTGTCTCAGGGGTGCTTCGAGGTCTTCATCTTGGTGGCCGGCGGTGAGACGGGTGGCGTCTGCTTCCTGCGGGGGGCTCGACAACGGAGCGGTGCAGAAGCAGGAGGACGCCCTTGGTGACGAGCAGACAGGGTGCAGGATCTTGAGCTGCGCCATGGCAGGATGTGTTGAATGGAATCCATCTGCTGCTTCACTGCCAAGAACTGCTGGGCAAAGTCCTCGACGGTGTCGCTGAATAGGCCAGCCTGGTAAATGGGGGTGTTAAGGAACCGTGCCTTGTCTGCCTCTCTCATCTCGACCATGTTGATCCAGAGGTGGCGCCCAAGAGACAGTGCCGTGACCTTCGTCTCCCAGAGGGTGAGGTCATTCGCCGAGCGCAGCTCTTGCATCAATCCAGGAGCGGAACTACCCTCTCTCTTTCAGCACCTTGGCTTGGTGGACTTGCAGGAGAGCCTAGGCGTGCAGGGCAGACTCAGCTTGTCCAGCAGCAACATAGGCTTTGGCTGGCAGGGACGACTTAAACCTACAGGCCCTGGAAGGGGGTTCGGGCGCCCACACCAGGTTGTGGCGCTCTGCAGGCAAAGGTTAACCGCGAGCACCTTATCCACTGGGGGCATCACCGAGTAGCCCCTGGCTGCCCCACCATCGAGGGTAGTGAGTGCAGGAGAGCTGAAAGATCGGGACCGGGCAGTGAAAGGTGCCTCCCACAACCACGTCAGCTCCTCATGCACTTCCGGGAAAAAAGGAACTGGGGTGTGGCTGTGAGCAACGCCGTGGGCCCAGTAACCAATCATCAAGCTGCAAAGGTTCAGGGGAGAGCGCTGCTAGCCCAACCATACCTGAAACAGGAAGCCCAGCCGAGGCTTCCGTGTCTGACTGGACGAGCCCACTCTCGGAAATTCATCACCTTCGCGGGCTATGAACAAGAGGTCGAACTCGCCCTGAGACGAGCCGGCGCACTCATCTGGAAGCCTGTCCGGGGCAAACGAGTGTGCTGAGGAATGGGATGTCTGTGGGGATTTACCCAGTGGAGGTGGTCCAGACACGAAAGACAGCGATCGTGGCCGTTGGAAGGCGAGAAATAACGGCCGCAACCAGGAATAACACACAAGCGGAAAGGCATCTTTAAAAAGACCTCTGCAGTGCACCAATGCAGAGGGGGGAGAAAGCTGCTGTATTGCGCCGTCAGGTGAATGGAAAGGTGAAGGGAATTCAGCTAAATGAACATCAACCGCTCGGCTCCGAAGAGAAAATCTGAATGAGCGGTTCGCACGCCAGCTCCTTTATACCTGTATGTGTGGGGGTGTGGCATGCAAATACCACTCGCCAATTCTCATTGGCCTTTTATCAAAGATCAGAGGTGTCTCGGGCTCCCAAGATTGACCCCTGATTGAATGATTGAATGTTGAGTGAGTGACAAATAGGGAACTAAGACTATACTGAAAGTGAAAACTATATTATACTGTAAATAGAATACAATAAACTAATATTGACCACTATTGGACAAATTGTATGGTTAGAGTAACTATGTTAAGAAATATAATGTATGATCGTTCACTCCAATATTTGATGTGAACCTGGTGTATCATCAATTGTCATATTATATTAACTTATATCACACAGAGCTAAACTTTATCTAGCAAAATGAATAGAAATAAATATAATGTGTAATACAGTTATAAACAGGGATCTTGCTAAACTAGTGCTATTCTAGACTGTCTGACTGATGTCCTATTACGTAAGGGTTTTTTTGGCTCATGAAACTCACCTGTGATTGACTGGATGTTTGCTCAATCAGCTCAAAGTAGAAACTAGCAAAGAACCATATATAAATCCACCATTTGGACCCCATGTCCCCCATGTCTGATATGCCTTGGCGCACACACACACACACACACACTTGTGCCGCATTGTCATCATGAAGACTGATGGGGTGAGTCAAATTGCATTGCGTACATGCAGCATATTACAGTGCTCAGTGCAGCTCCAGTTAAATGAATGGTGACCAGTTCAAAGTCAGAGAAAGAGAATGCATCAGATAAACCCTTCAGCATGATGATAACACATCGGCTGTGTCCAAAAGCTAAGGCAGTTGCCTTCCCGCTTTACCGTCCGTCATAGACTTCAGGCAACTTTTTTTAAATGAAGGCACCTCACAAGGAGACTGGCTTCCATGTCACCGTTATGTCATGTCTTATGATCTAAAACACATTTAAGTGAGCTTTAGAGATACTCAAGAAAATATCTATTGACTCCTATGCTTATTTCTTGGTTGAAATCCCTTCCAAAGGTGACAAGAGTCCTGAGTAACACAATAATGGAAAAGGGGGTATTTATACATTACTTTTAACTGCTTTCAGACGGTATTTTTTTTTATTATTTTCACCAACCGCAGAACTACACACGCAGGATTGTAGGATATCACAGACAGCATAGGATGCATCATGCAAAAGCAGAATTTCAGCTTTTGGAAACAGCCGTTCGCTCTCATGTGTTCACCTGAGGCAATATTTGAGGGTTTTCTATGAGTTTCAGATAGGTTGGATCCTCCATGTGAGTGGGTTACAATGTTTGTCTTTGAGTCAGATGTGTCATCATTTCTTTGATCTCTATGCCTTTTTTCTTTTTTTTTTTCTCTCTCTCTCTCTCTCTCTCTTACTGGTATTCAGTAGGGATGCACCGAAATGAAAATTCTGGGCCGAAACCGAAAATCCAGGATGCACTTGGCCGAAAACCGAAACCGAAACTGACATTTTTACCTATTTAATTGTATTAATTTTATACTTTTTCATTAATTTCATGAATTTAATTAATCTGAATTGAAAAACTACAAACCAATAAAATAAATCACACTTTTATTGAAAGTAGCACACCAAAATTGGACAAAAAATATATTAAAACTATATTAAATATTATTCTTCTTTCAGTTCTGTAAAAATCACATTTTACAGATTTTATTAACAATTATCCAAATAATGTCAAGTTTTAGAAAACTATTATATGCAAAACAAGAGTCAAGAAATTAACTTAGCTAACATCTTTCAAAAAGTTTAAATATGCAACAGTAATTTTAATTAAAACAAAAGGCAGAACACAGAATGGCAGAGGGCCTCTATTCCACTGATCTATATATATCTATAATATATAATTATATATATATATAGATCAGTGCTCTATTCTGTTTATGTAAACGTATGTACACTTTAAGTGAAAATGATTGTGCAAAACAACAGTAATTGAACTAAATCCAACCTCAACTGTAAACGACAGATGTATCCTCGAGTGAAGAACAAGTGTAATGTAATTGCTACACATCATATTGGACCGCTTTCTATTTAAGTACAAGTGACCGGTTTCTCTTCAAGAACAAAAGTTGCTAAATTTTCTGACAGTCTCTCCTGTCAGAAAGCTCATCAAGAACATAAGATGCTGCACTGAACAGTCTCTCACTCTCTGTGCTGGTGCTTGGGCAGATAAATACCTGTGCGCAATCCGCGCAAGCAAAGGAAAGCGGTCTTTGTTTATGCGCCCGTAGTCAAGGAGATTGTCGCTTCTGGCGTAGTTCAGCTATACGTCTCAAATTGTGTTGTAGCTGCGCTAGTTGTGACATTTTCCTGTAGAATCTCTTGCTGTATTCTGTATATATATATATCTTGAAAGTTCTGCTGAATAAACACTGCAGATCGCAAATTTGATGTCCTTATCAGAAACTTTGAAGAATTTCCACACCGCTGACATGATCGGCCTTTGTTTGGTAGCGCTGTGATAAGGGCTAGATCGATCCAGATTGAAATCTGAGCACTGAGGGGCGGGGCGAGGAGGTATATATTTTCGGCTCATATTTTCGGCCTTTTTTCTCTTTCGGCCGAAAACCGAAAGTGCTGAAAGTGCCATTTTCGGCCGAAAATTTTCGCCGGCCGAAATTTCGGTGCATCCCTAGTATTCAGTATGCATTGTCTCACACTCTGATGTCAAATTCCACTCAGTCAGAATGGTTGCTGATAATATAACTCCATTAAGAATTTATCTGGATGCTTGGTTTCCCTTCTACATATGCACACACAAACACACACACACACACACACGCAAAAACGAACACACTTTCTTACCCTATTTGCAAGCTTGCTTTGACAGAGCATCATGTCTACAGCCATAATCTCTCTAATTGCTTATGCCTTTTCACATTGTCACATCCATAATTCAACTTAAATTGTTTATTCAACAAATTAATCCTATCAACCTGCCACTTTAGACACAATGTGTGAAATAGGATTGTGGCGGCAGAGATGGGTCATGTGACCTTATGCTAATCACCATAACTGAATTACTGCAAACAGTGCTTTCAAAATGCTTTTAGTTTCATTTACTCTAAACTAAGAGCAAAGGCAAGGGAAAGTGGGATAATGGAGGGAAATTCTGTTTTTGTGTTAATAATAATAATAATAATAATTTCAAGATTATATTGGATGGGTGTTTGAAAACCAGGTTACATGTGTGAATGGGAATCTGTCGGTTTTTAAAATAAATCTCATCTGCGTTTGGTATTAAAGGGATAGTTCACCCAAAAATTACAATTCTCTATACTCTATATTCAATAATTTAATCTCCCTCATGTCATGGCATGTATGTCAATCCATGCATCATATCACGTGGCTCACTATGCATGACACCGTCGAGACACTGGAGGCTCACGCTACTCTTCGCGAACCACGTACAGCTTACCACATGCCCCATTGGGAGTGAGAACACCTTATCACCCCATACTTTGTAAAAATATGAATAATGTGATTTTCTGCAATGCAGTTTGGTTGACAATTCTTGACCAAGTGATCATGGCTATTGACAATGCATTAGACTGTTGTTATAAATGACCCATTAGCTATTTAAATTATTTGTCATCACAATGGTAACAGTGTATGTGTTGAAAAGTTACATAACAAAAAATTAAATAAAGATAAATCTCTTAATTTTAAAATAATTTATCTAAAATGTAAAGTCATTTTTATTTGTATAGCGCCTTTTCACAACACATTATTTCATCATTTCAAAGCAGCTTTACAGAAGATCAGGCATCAACAAAAGATAAAACTGTAATGTCTATAATGTCTATGAGTCATCATTGTGTAATTAGATAAAATTATCGAGCAAGCCGAAGGCAACTGTGGCAAGGAACACAAAACTCCATAAGATGTTGGTTAATGGGAGAAACCAGTCTCACTGTGGGGGCCAGTTTCCATCTGACATCATGCATATAATGCCAATATTACTTATGTATAGTGCAAGTCATGGTTTAAAATTATTAAACTAAGTAAGTGTTAAGGGACAGTGTTTAAACATAGATTTTGTATGAACTGTAAGATTAATGACTAATGTTTTTGAAGTCCATCCTGTATTAACTGCAGAAGTTCATATAGATGCAATTGTCCTTTGTTAATTGGCTGATGAAGGCTTTTGTTGGCAATTGATAGTCTATGTATTCCATTTCAAGAGTGAAGTCCATCAATAGATCGAGGTGATGCAGGCAGAGATCAGTGAGGTGCATCGTAGTTCAACCTGGCCGGTAATTTCGGTGAGGTTCGGGGTGGTCCATCCTAAATCCAAGGTTCAGACAATGTCTTATGGTTGGAGTTGGCATCAGTTCATCCTCTGAAGTATCATAATAGACTGAAGTGATGTTTGGCTGGCACTGGCTGCATTTAGTCATCATCATTCAGCGACATGTAGCAGTGGAGTCCAACACGAAGCAGGAATGGAGCTGGATCCAGATGGTTCTGGTGACCTCAGTATAGGAGTCCCGAGGTTGAGACAGGGAAACAAATAAAATAATATTAGCATAGACACTATTCAGTTATTGCAGCGTTATAGATCATGATCAATCATGATCATTGTTTCTGGTTTCTGGTTCTGGCAGCTCTAACTAAAGCAGCCTAATTGTGAGTTGAAGGATAAATTTGGTGTATGCCTGGCTAAATAGTCAAGTGGTTTTTATTGTCGTTTCAACCATATACAGTTAGTACAGTACACAGCAAAACAAGACAACGTTCCTCCAGGACCATGGTGCTACATAAAAACAACAAAGGACCAACATAGGACCACATGAGACTACACAACGAAATAAAATACCTATATAAAGTGCACGTGCAAACATGTGCAAAAAGTACGGGACAGTACAACAAATTACTGACAATGAACAGGACAATAGACAGTGCAGCGCCGACCAGTACTCAGTAGTGCAAAAAGATGACAGTTTCTAAAAATGTAAACATAACATACTATGAGATAATGTTCTATGCACATAGCAGTTATTGAGGTAGCAGACAGTTATAAAGTGACAGTTATTAAAGTGCAACTCAGGACACGTGTGTGTCAAACCAGTCTCTGAGTATTGAGAAGTCTGATGGCTTGGGGAAGAAGCTGTTACACAGTCTGGCCGTGAGGGCCCGAATGCTTCGGTACCTCTTGCCAGACGGGAGGAGGGTAAAGAGTTTGTGTGAGGGGTGTGTGGGGTCAGTCCACAATGCTGGTTGCTTCTTGGGATACAGTGTTTTTTGTAAATGTCTTTGATGGAGGGAAGAGAGACCCCAATGATCTTCTCAGCTGTCCTCACTATCCTCTGCAGGGCTTTGCGGTCCGAAACGGTGCAAGTCCCAAACCAGGCAGTGATGCAGCTGCTCAGGATGCTCTCAATAGTCCCTCTATAGAATGTAGTGAGGATGGGGGTTGGGAGATGTGCTTTCCTCAGCCTTCGAAGAAAGTAGAGACGCTGCTGTGCTTTCTTGGTGATAGAGCTGGTGTTGAGGGACCAGGTGAGGTTCTCCGCCAGGTGAACACCAAGAAATTTGGTGCTCTTGACGATCTCCACAGAGGAGCCGTCGATGTTCAGCGGAGTGTGTTCACCTTGTGCTCTCCTAAAGTCAACAACCATCTCTTTTGTTTTGTCGACATTCAGGGACAGGTTGTTGGCTCTACACCAGTTCGTCAGCCGCTGCACCTCCTCTCTGTATGCTGATTCGTTGTTCTTGCTGATGAGACCCACCACGGTCGTGTCATCGGCGAACTTGATGATGTGATTCGAGCTGTGCATTGCTGCACAGTCGTGAGTCAGCAGAGTGAACAGCAGTGGACTGAGCACACAGCCCTGGGGGCCCCAGTGCTCAGTGTGGTGGTGGTGGAGATGCTGTTCCCGATCCGGACTGACTGAGGTCTCCCAGTCAGGAAGTCCAGGATCCAGTTGCAGAGGGAGGTGTCCAGGCCCAGCAGGTTCAGCTTTCCAATCAGGTGCTGGGGAATGATTGTGTTGAATGCTGAGCTGAAATCTATGAACAGCATTCGAACGTATGAGTCCTTATTGTCTAGGTGGGTGAGGGCCAGATGGAGGGTTGTGGTGATGGCATCGTCCGTTGAACGGTTTGAACGATCACGCAAACTGCAGTGGGTCTAGTGAGGGGGCAGCTGGGTCTTAATCTGCCTCATGGCGAGCCTCTCGAAGCACTTCATGATGATGGGTGTAAGTGCGACGGGACGGTAGTCGTTGAGGCAGGACACTGAAGACTTCTTTGGCATGGGGATGATGGTGGTGGCCTTGAAGCACGTTGGAACAACGGCGCTGCTCAGAGAGATGTTGAAGATGTCGGTAAGAACATCTGCTAGCTGGTCTGCACATCCTCTGAGCACTCTGCCAGGAATGTTGTCTGGTCCAGCAGCCTTCCGTGGGTTGACTCTACGTAGAGTTTTCCTCACATCTGCCGTGGTAAGACAGAGCACCTGGTCGTTGGGAGGAGGGGTGGACTTCCTCACCATCACATCGTTCTGCACTTCAAACCGAGCGTAGAAGTCGTTCAGCGCATCTGGAAGGGAGGCATCTTTGTCACAGGCAACTGATGTTGTCCTGTAGTTGGTGATGGCCTGGATGCCCTGCCACATGCGCCGCGTGTCACCGCTGTCCTGGAAGTGACTGTGGATTCTCTGGGCGTGTCGCGCTTTGCCTCTCTGATTGCCCGTGACAGTTTGGCCCTAGCTGTTCTTAGGGCTGCCTTATCGCCTGCTCTGAAGGCGGAGTCTCGGGACCTCAGCAGCGTGCGCACCTCCGCAGTCATCCACGGCTTCTGGTTGGAGCGTGTGGTGATGGTCTTGGAGAAAGTGACATCATCAATGCACTTGCTGATGTAGCTGGTCACTGATGCTGTGTATTCCTCCAAGTTGGTAGAATCGCCATATGTTGCAGCCTCCCTGAACATGTGCCAGTCAGTACACTCAAAACAGTCCTGAAGAGCAGAGATGGCTCCTGCTGGCCAGGTTTTCACCTGCTTCTGAAGCGGTTTTGTGTGTCTGACTAGCGGTCTGTATGCTGGAATTAACATAACAGAGATGTGGTCTGAGTAGCCGAGGTGGGGGCGGGGCTCCGCCCGGTGCAGCGCCTGGGATGTTTGTGTAAACAAGATCAAGCGCGTTAGCCCCTCTCGTTGCAAAGTCCACATACTGATGGAATTTAGGAGCACTGTCTTGAGATTTGCATGGTTGAAATCTCCGGCGACAATAAACAGTCCGTCGGGGTGAGCGTTCTGCAGTTCAGCTCATAGCCCCATACAGTTCACAGAGCGCTTCCTTAGCGTTAGCGCTGGGGAATGTAAACTCGGTTATGCAAACAGTGGTGAATTCCCGTGGTAGATAAAAAGGTCTGCATCTAACAGTCACAAGCTCCAACAGCGATGAACAGTAACTAGAGACTAACATAGAGTTCTTGCACCATTCCGTGTTGATGTAAACACACAAGCCACCACCGCGAGTCTTACCGCAGAGAGCTGTATTTCTGTCGGCACGAAACGAGGCGAGCCCGTCTAGCTGAATGGCGGCATCCGGAACTCTGTCGCTGAGCCACGTCTCCGTGAAAACAAAGACGCAGCAGTCTCTAAACTCACGCTGCGTAGCCTGCTGGAGTCGGATATAGTCCAGTTTATTGTCCAGGGAGCAAACATTTGAGAGCAGGATAGGCGGGAGAGCCGGCCGGCTAGGGTTTGTTTTTAGCCTAGCATGGACCCCGCCCTCTTTCGCGCTTCGCTTTCGCGACACCGCTACGACGTCCTCTCCCCGGCCACCGGCATCAGGCGACGCCGAGGGCTGGAGGCCTGGTCTCCGCAGCAAGCCGAGTACGCGTAGCGCCTCCTGCAGGTCATCATGCAGCTTGGTTTTTGCATGATTCTTATATTTGAGTAGTGTCTGGCGATGGTAGACACGAGCACTGGTTGCTCCGATGTCCATGTGTTGCAAAAGTCGGGCTTTTTTAACAAAAATAGCACCGTTGTGGATCCGGAGTGGCCGCTGCGTGCTACCGCGCCGCCATCTTGGATTGGTTAATAGATTGGTTAATAAATAGATGAGTCTTTAGTCTAGTCTTAAACTGAGTGAGTGTGTCTACATCTTGAATAGTGTTAGGGAGACTATTCCATAGACCCGAAGCCAAATATGAAAAGGATCTACCTCCTTTTGTGGATTTTGATATTCTAGGAACTATTAACAGGCCAGAATTTTGCAATAGTAATGAATGTAATGGAATATAGCGTGGTAGAAGGTCCCTTAAGTACTGCGGAGATAGACCATTCAAAGCTTTGTACGTTGTTAACAGAATTTTGTAATTAATACAAAATTTAACAGGTAACCAATGTAACAATGATAAAATGGGGCTAATATGATACTATTTCTAGGTTCTTGTCAGAACTATGGCAGCTACATTTTGAACCAATTGAAGTGTATTTATTGATCTTGCTGGACATCCTCCCAGTAATGCATTACAATAATCTAGTCTTGAGGTCATGAACGCATTAATTCGTTTTTTTGGCATCAGCAACAGAGAGCATGTGTCTTAATTTAGCAATATTTCTAAGGTGGATGAACGCTGTTCTACAAACATTGGTAATTTGATTTTCAACGGACAGATTGGTATAAATATAACACTTAAGTTCTTCGCTATTAAAGATGATGTAACAGTACATCCTTCGAGAGACAAATTATATTTTAGCGGCTTATTTTTAGAGTATTTGGTCCAATAATTAGTACCTCTGTTTTGTTGGAATTGAGTAGAAGGAAATTTCTGGCCATCCAATCTTTTATTTCATTGATACACTGCTATTTTGGTGAATTGTGAAATCTCATCAGGTTTTGAAGAAATATAAAGTTGGGTATCGTCGGCATAGCAGTGGACACTTATTCCATGATTCCTGATATTATCTCCCAGGGGAAGCATATACAAGAAGAAAAGCAGAGGCCCTAAGACTGATCCCTGTGGCACTCCATGCTTTACTTTTGTTTGGTTTGACAATTACTCATTTACATAGACAAAGAAATTCATGCACAATTACTCTTGTGCTGCGACAGAATATCTGGTTCTGTTGAGGCTTTATTCCTAACCAATTTAGCCACAGTACTGAATAAACACCTAGGATTGAGTGGCTGAGGACCAGGCGACAGCATGTCCGGGGACCAGCAAGTGAGTTTTTCTCTCATTCTTCTCTTTCTTCCTTTCTGTCTCTCCCCCTCGCTCTTTCCCTCTCACTACCCTCGTCTCTCCCAGATCTCCAGAGAGGTGGGGAAGGCCTGCCGGCAGAAGGACGGTCGAAAGGGCAACACCACCCCTCCAGGAAGGGAGGGGAGTACATCATGCCAGATGTTTCCCCTGCCTGAATTGGGCGGTGGAGGAGTGTGGCGAGGAGGAGCGCATGGCCGGGCCATGAGGGTGCATGGCCGGCACTGAGTCACCTAATCAGAGGGGAGGGGGATAAAGTCGGGGGCGTCAGTTCAAGAGAGAGAGAGAGAGAGAGACACACACGGCCGCTATATGTTTCAGTTCTTTTATGTCATTAAAGTTATGTTGACTGTTCTGCTGGTTCTCGCCTCTCCTTGCCCATCCTGAACCCATTAGAGTTTATTAATGCGCACCGTCCCTGTAAAACTAAACTAAATAAAGTAAAAGTGACATAGCCAACTTCGACTGTGACTGAAGTTATTGCACAGCAATCTGTGTCCGTTCTGTCTGAGACACTGAGACTGGAGTTTATAAACGGAGATGTCATGTTGATTGATCGATTTCTCCTCTGTGTGCTTTCTAGCACCATTCCTCTACATCACACACACACACACACACACACACACACACACACACACACACACACACACACACACACACACACACACACACACACACACACACATTCATATTCTTACCTCATTCTGTCTCCATCTGCAGTGACCTTCACTTCCTCCACACACCTCATATTCTGTCTCTCCATCTCTTTCTGTGTTTGTGGTATACTGCTAAAATCTCTTCCTCCAATGAATAAACTGTCTCCATCATTATGTTTAGTGATGGGAGTCACTCTAGCATGTGCTGTTTCATGAACTGTGTGTAATGCTGTTTATGTGCCAGCATGTATGTTTTGTGTATATATGAGTTACTGCTCGGCTGTGTCATCAGCACAGAGATGTCAACCATCCTCAGCTGAACCAAGCAAGAGAGAAGAGGAAATAGCGCTTTAGGACACGAATCACAGAGTGACAGTGCGAGACAGAAGTAGTGAAAGAAAGACGTGACTGACAAGGCAGATATTGAGTGAGACGTGACGTGCACACAACCCTTCATCCAAGCCCTGTCTTTCTTTTCAATTCCTCGCCCTACAAGAGAATTATGCCTTCTATCCTTGCAAACCGGTCTGTCTGGATGGCCAATATTCTCTTTCTTTTTATCATTCTTTTGGGCTCCTCTCTCTCATAACATTCTTCGCTAATCCATAAACCAGACTTTAATCTTACTTGACAGCATAACACCTCCAACATAATTTTCAGAGAGTTTTTAAAGAGCATATTTATTTTCCCAGGTTCATTGCTGAAAATGTTGCTTCACATGAATAAGTGCAGACAAAAAATGTCACCTTTTGCACACACTGCTTCAGAAGTGGATACTCTGTGTCTGACACAAGGCTCCATAAATGGGTAACACCTGATCTTAGTTCACCTTGCAGTGTCATTTGCCTGCAGCTCTACTATCTCACTCTCTATTCCAGCACAGTCAGGACAGAGAGCTGTGATGACTAGGGTAAGAGATGACACTGGCACATGAAAGGTGTTCTCAATGAAGTTGGAAAATCTCCTTGTACTCCATGATATCCTTAAATCTTTGTTTAAACTCCAACTTCAGCCCATATTAGCAAACTGATATGTGTCTGTTGCTGTAGCTGAGCAGTTCCGTTTTATTCCTGCCGTTCTGTTCAACAGCTGCGCTATACTGCCATCTATCTGCCGTCCAGGGAACAATTGATATTTTCAATTACGTGATTCAAGCCTGCATTAAACACATTGAATTGAAATTGTATCATTGTTATGTATAATTCATGGAAAATAGGAAAATCACCGCGAGCCGCAAATTAAGGGCATATTAATAGCATGTGGTCCCCGGGCCGCGCAATGAGTACCACTGACCTAGAGGTGGGGAGAAACCCATTGACCTGGAGAACGGAGAGTATTCAAGTAAATCTTATTTTAGATCTACATTTAAATTATTGCATTTCGACAACATTGCATTTAGTGAGCGTTTTTGACATTTCATAATTATTGTGGCGTCAGGACCCAGGATTCTGTTGTAAATGTTTATAATAATGTCCTTTATTAACTTTTGTGAAGTGTTATTAGGAGTGGGGGTAGATTTTTGTGATCTTTGTGTAATGTAAGCACTGATACATTTGATGGTCATGTCATACTTTTTTCCCTGAAGTCCACTTATAATGTTATTCAAGGTTTCTTGCACTAGCAATGGTTGTAAATTATTTTTGCACAACCATTTCCACCCTTTTTCTGACAATTTTGTGGGTTTGTTGTCGGGTGCAATATAATTAATCTTGCCCCAACCTTCATTAACAGAAAATTATGTTTTCTATGATATGACCCTTTTAAAGGCATTTCAAAGGTCAAAGTCTCTCTCTCCTTTTCTCTCTGTTTAGATACTCCACTGCCAATGAAGGGTTCCACTACGGGAAGTATTTTTGGTGGTATTCTTAGTGTGCTCATCTTATTTGCCATCATAGGAACCATCATAATGATCGTCCTCAGACACAAGAGGAAAAGTGCAAAGTGAGTGTCAAACTTAAGACTCTCTCTCTCTCTCTCTCTCTCTCTCTCTCTCTCTCTCTCTCTCTCTCTCTCTCTCTCTCTCTCTCTCACTCTTTCAGTGGAGTAATCAATTAATCAGTACTTTTACTGGTACCCTACTTATTAATATTGACCAATGAATGACCTATAAATGTTTTACTGATTGTCTGTGTGTGTTTGTCTGTATACACTCACAGAGGTCCGCCCAGTCACAAGCCTCCTCCTCCCATGAAGTCTTTTTCCAATGCAGACAGAGTGAGTAGAGATGAGGTGAGAGAGAGAGAGAGAGAGAGAGAGAGAGAGAGAAGAGAGAGAGAGAGAGATGACAACACATTACCAGTTTAAAGTTTGGACATGGCTATTCATTACTCATTATTACTATTCCAAATGTTAAAAAGCGATCAAAACTACAGTATGAAATTACACAAATGAAATCATGAGAATTATGCAGTGAAAAAAAAAGAAAGTTAAACAGATCAAAACTCTCTTATATTTTATATTATTCAAAGTACCCTCCCTTTGCCTAGATTACAGCTCTGCAAGCTCTTGGCATTCTCTAAACCAACTAATGAGGTATCAACCTGGCATGTCTTTCAACGTTATTAAAGCAGATTCCATATATACAGGGCCCTTGTTGTCTGCATTTTTTTTCACTATTCGGTCATTTACTCAGCACAAAAGTAATCCATAAGACTGCAATGGTTAAATCCATATCTTCAGAAGTGATATTATACTGTAGGTGTGGGTGAGAAACATATAATTCTTTAAGTCCTTTTTTACTTTAAATTCTCCTCCCTGCCCAGTAGGTGGCGATAAGCAAGAAGAATGTGAAAGTGAAAGTGGAGAATTATAGTAAAAGAGAACTTAAATATTGATCTGTTTATCACTCACATCTATCATATCACTTCTAAAGATATAGATTTAACACTGGTGTCTTATGGATTACTTTTATGCTGCCTATATGTGCTTTTTGGACCTTTATTTTTTGATTTTATTGACCTACAGAGCTGAAATTTTCTTCTAAAAATCTTTATTTGTATTTAGCAGAGGAAAGTAAGTCAAACTCATCTGGAATGACATGAGAATAAGTAAATTATTAGAGAATTTTCATTTTTGGGTGAACTACGCTTTAAGGATGATCACATGTTTTAAAATAATATTCTGTGTTCAATACAAGTTAAGCTCAATCGACAGCATTTGTGTCAAAATATTGATTACCACAAAAATGTATTTCGACTTGTCCCTTCATTTGTGTTTGTGTTTGAAAGCAAAAATCTGGGCTACAGTGAAGCACTTACAATGGAAGATAATGGGGCCAATTTGTAAACATTATAATACTCACTGTTTCAAAGTATAGCCACAAGACTTAAACAGTATGCATGTTAACGTGATTTTAGTGTGATAAAACTTTTCTGTGTAAAGTTGTAAAAAATTTTACAACTTTGTTGCTATGACGACATAACGCTAAAACCCTAAAAAGACCATTAAAACAGTGATTTAGACTTTTAACTTTACAGCTTATATAATACACAATTTTTAACAGAAGAATTAATGTAAGAAATTTTATAAACTTATTCGCTTCACATTTCTGCCATTAAATCCTTAAAAAAAACTGACCCCATTCCTTTCCATTGTGTTAAACTTTTTTTTTTTTTTTTTTTAAGAAAAGGAGGGCTGAAATTCATTTTTGTGGTAATAAAAAATATAAATGCTTTTGATTGAGCTTGACTTGTATTGACCCCAGAATATTCCTTTAAGGTTTTCGGTCTATTTCAGAGAGAAGGAAATTACAGTATGATTTACAACAAGAGCTTTAACAATCTTGTTTCATTTGGCATCAGAGGTAGCAGAGAAAATATTAAAAAAGAGCTATATTCATGTAAATATGTTTTTGTGTGTTAGATAGGTCTGATTTCAGTGTGTTGTTTACTGCTGTTGGCAAGTAATTGTTTCTTGGAGAGTTTATCAAGATTGTACAGTGCATAAATTCACCCTGAACATTACCTTTTAATTTTGTAGCTGACCATCAGTAGACCTTTGGAGTCTGATTCTCATCAAGTGTACTATGAGACAGAGAGAGAACAGCCAATGACAGTAAGAACCCATTTCTCTCTCTCTTTCTCTCTCTCTCTCTCTCTCTCTCTCTCTCTCTCTCTCTCGCTCTCTCTCTCTCATTCCTCTAATCCTACGTGGCATTTAAGATGGTTAATCATACATGTTTAATGGCATGTTCATTTTCCATGCATTATTCAGGCTTATTACTCACAGATCGAAAGCTTCTCTAACAAGTGCTTTCACATTACACTCTAATCAATACTAATTTGACAGGATCTCTCAGAATACTATGATGAGAATGATCATCATGAGCCTTCACATCACAGTGCCTCCTGTTCCGGGAAGGAGAAAGAGTCTCTGTCCTCTTACCATGATGACAGAAATATTGATGAAATGATGGAAGAGGAATATTACATCACATCCTCTGCCACTAGAGGAAGTAGCTTCATGTCTTCAGCTGTGATGGTTTAGGGCAGGAGGATTGTACTGAGCCATGTGTGATGATCAAAAAAGAGAGCCTTTAAAGACCATGTTAACTCAAAAGTAACTGTTTTTATACTGTAACTTGAGCACTATGATTTATACTGTTTTCTTACTGTCAAATTGCCAGTCTAGGGACTGTTTTTGGATTCTGTTAGTATGAAGTATGCGCATGCATCATAGGCTTTGTTTTATTTTACCTAAAGTTACCTAAACACGATAAGACCCCTATTCTACAGGGTGCTCATTTAATCAAGACTTCAATGAGATAATGAAGACATTGTACTGTGACTGTTTGTATACACTAAATGGCCAAAAGTATGTGGACACCCGCTTCTATTTAGTAGGTTATCTTTAGGCCCTTAATGATACGGCATACAGTGACATTGTAGAGAATTGTGTGGCAACAGTTTGGGAGAGGCTCATAAAGAAAAGTGCCTGACCTCACTGATATTCTTGTGTCTGTTTTGGAGCTAACACCTGCTGTCATGTTCCAACTTATAGTGAAATGCCTTCCTAGAAAAGTGGAAGCTGCCAATCGAGGACAGACTCCATATTAATGTATAAAATGTTTTTAATTAAATGTTCAACAAACATATTTGGGTGTCCACATACTTTTAGGCATAATCTGTAGTGTAGATGTAATTGTGGACACATGTATTTTTATTTGTTAATGTGTATACGATGAAGGATTATATTTTAGTTTTATAAGTGCCATTTTTAGGTTGTGTTGAATATGAATGTGTAAAATTACTAAGATAATGTCAGGTATTTGTATTTGTATTTTTAGCCATAAGGACATAATGAGCCAGTGATCAACACTTTATTTTACTGATTATGAATTTAATGGTAATTATTGTTAGTGTTATTATAAGCTATTTGATACATTTTTCTGCAGTGTATTGTAGCATTTTGACAGCAGGAATATTTGTGGCTCCTAACTATGTCAATGAAGACAGAACGTTCTCTCATTGAGAAATCAAAACATCATCTTGATTCAAGTCTCTGTTTTTATTAGTTTGCACATATACATTCCAGATTTCATTTGTCCTGTTCTTAAACTAATTCTCATGTGTTTGCCTTACAATATCATGTTTTTGTAATGATTTCTTCTTTTAGAACAATGCAGGCCTCATGACTTTTAGTTTATTTAACTGCATTGATTTTTGAATTTAGTTTGTTTCTATACTATTACTTTTGGTTGAATTGTTTTGTTTTTACTGTGCTGCTATTGATTGTTCAGAATAAATAAACTACAAAGGTGGAAGGTTGATGTGTTCTTAGGTTTCACTTTCTCTCACTTTCGCGTGCGCGTGTGTGTGTGCATGTGTGTGTATGCGTGTGTGTGTGTGCGCGTGTGTGTGTGTGCGTGTGTGTGTGTGTGTGTGTGTGTGTGTGTTGGGTAAGCAGGTTTGTGGAGTAATGGAATACATGTAACGGGATTACTTTTATTAGTAATCCCGTTACATGTATAGATTACAAAATATTAGTATCTATATTCCACTACAGTTACAATTTAAATAGTTGGTAATCAGAATACAGATATATTCAAAAAGTATTTGATTACTGAAGCGATTACTTTGCATTTTATTGTTATTTATTTAATGTAGTATTAGATGGAGTCTATTAGTCTATTCAGATGGAAAACATTTATCTGTATTAATGACGCAATCAGAGGATGTGTTTGTGTACACTATCTGTGGTTTTGAAGTAAGTTTGGAGCAGCAGATAAACCTTGTGTAAATTGTCACGTGAAAATTTAGCTTTATGCTAAGCTAAAATGCTATTTCTAGGCCTTTAAAATGCACCTATTAAGGTGCATTTTAACTAAGCACAATTAACTAAGCACAATTATATTTTTTTCTCTATAAAGACATTTGATATTTGGGCAATGATGTACCGCAAACATCTTACTCTTGATGATCATTGTTGTATTGTTTTCCTGTAAAAATATCTGAATTTGCTTTACCTTGTTTTAGAATCAACACTACATGCGATGTTTACACTTTTTTCAGAGAATGTATTTTTAATATATTTCTTACTCAGGTCTGTAGCTAGTGGGGTGAAAGGTGATAACGATTCAAGTTTTTTTTTTTTTTAAATAGGAATGGGGTCCAGAATACCTTGCTACAGCCTTGTTTTTACTATGGTAGATAAACAAGTGAAAAAATCTACCAGTGCTGAAGAAGAAGTAATCCAAAGTATTTAAATTACATTACTGATTTTGAGCAATCTAACGGAATACGTTACAAATGACATTTTTCAGCAGGTATTCTGTAATCTGTACTGGAATACATTTCAAAAGTAAACCTCCCAACCCTGTCGGTGAGTTACTCAAAGAAATCCACTACAATACACTACACTAATTACATCTCTAAAATGTAATCCGATTACTTTACTTTTTAGATGAAGTAATCTGTAATAACATTACTAAATATTTTACTTTCTAAATAACTTTTCTTAGAAAAGTTTTTGGTTTTCTGCTCAAATTCATAATGTCTATATGTCCTCATTTATTGTCACACACCCTTCAGCTGTAATAGAAACGCTAACAGATATGAATTTGTATTTTTGATGTATTATACATATTACTTTAGCAAAAGTAATGTACTTAAAAGTACTTTAATTGAAAGTCAGTAACTGTAATGTTATTGCAAGTATATAAAATATAAAGCAATACATTACTTTTTAGACTAAAAAGTAATTAGATCACAGTAAATAATTTCTTAGTAATCAGATACACCTAACATCGGTTTAAGTGTAGTATCATTGAGGGAATGGATGAGTGTTTTGAACTATGTATACATGATAATTTGTGTTATGAGTATTATGTTACACAAGTTATTTTGAGTTATTATTACATTTTAAAAGGTACTATTCCAAGTACACAAGTTGTAATCAAACAGTTCTAACATTTTAATTGTGTATCCATAGATTATATCCTGATTACGTACTAGCTAATCATTCCTTTACCAGAATCATTCCATATACCATTAGACTGATGAAGTACAATGATTTAAGTTACTTTTATGAATATTAAAATATTTATTAAATATGAAACAATTAAATACGTTTTTATTTTTTCATTATTATTATTATTATTATTATTATTTTACAAAAATGTACTTTATAATAGAAGAAAATCTTCTTTCACTTTTTTTAAGGCCAGTACCACCACATTTACCAGTAAGAAGAGGTATTCCATTACAGTCAGAATAAATTATATCTCCAGCCTATCATTCTGGTGCTCCGTTTAATCGAAATCAGCTAAACTAAACATTTCATATGACAAAAGTAACTAAACCAACAGAAGCTGCACCTACAAGCATATACTCACTCACACCACAGGAGAGCGCTCTCTCTCAGACGACGAGCACCTGGAGCTCCTGCTGGTCTAAAAACCACTGACTGCACCACTGTCATGCTAACCGTAAGACTCGTAATTTCTATTTATATAACTTAGAATAATTCTAAATAATGTTTTATTATAGTATACAGATACAGACTTGGTAACCTGCAGTCAACCAACAATCTTTCCTATTCTAAATCACGCAATCAATACATCCACGCATTCCAAGTAATCATACAAGTTTGCAATGTTGCAGCTATTTTGTCTCCTTAATAGGGATAATATGTGTAACACTTAAGAATAAAAAAATGAACGGTAGGTGAAATTCTGCTTCATTCATTTGTTGTTAAACTTTAAATCATCCACTCTAGCTCTCTGTTTTCTTGTTTATGCACTAGTACAGCTATTATCCAGAGAGGATGATAATAACATAAGGACTGAAAGATACCCGGAGCCCTTAAACTCTCAAGAGGTGTCTGGTGAGGATGCATGTGTGAAGAGGAGGATGTCCTCCTGGGGCCTTCACACTAATACTCACTAAACACCCAAGACGAACACCAATAATTAAAGATTGCAGAGTGAACTGTCCCTCCATCTAAAATTCTAAAAAATAAATAAATAAACATTTTATTACTGGAGTAAGGTCATGAAAGTTTTGGATTCCATCATCTTGAAGTTGTGTGCAAAAGTATTTGCGGTTGGGTCCAAAATGACCCATTACATATTAGATTATCTGCATATCAATTGAAGTGAAAAGTTTAATTAATAAATGTGCATGCTTCTCTGTTATTTATTATTTATAAAAAGGTTATTTTGTACATCTAAAAAATGTTTGCTCTTCTGTATTTGCAGTTCAAAACATCAGAAATTACATTTTACATGGATGTACTGTATAGGATAGAACAATACAAATTCATAGTATTCTGTACATATGCTGAATGCAGACAATATTTCAAAAAGAAGCCTTTAAAGGTTTAGTAACCGTGCAACACCATATTGCGATTTGAATTCAATCAATCAATCAATTAATGAAATTCGGCTGGTTTCAGAGCATTTTATGTGGTTTCCCTCGTCCGTTTATGGTGGTTTCTCTGCATTAACGTGAGAACATGAAATATTACATGTTCTTAGGAGTGCCAACCCTTCTATATATTGTGGCTATTATGATGTCTGGATTGTGCATTTGAATTCACAGTTTTTACGAGTGTGTTACTAATTACAAATAAATCACCTTTATCATATCGGAATTTTCATACTATTTGAATTTGGTAATTGCTGGATAAATATCGGCAGTCGATACATCGGTGCATCCCTATCTGCCATGTGTTCTGTTGCAAAACTATTGTTACCCCAGCATGAAGCAAACAAAGCAAGGAAATTAGACCTTTCATACACAGACAATGTCACAAATCTGCTGACCAAGAAATAGTACAGAACCTTAAATATTTCTTAGTCATTTTAAGATTTATTTGTTTAAATATTTTCAAATCCTAAAACGTTCCTTTCTGATTATATCCATGTTTAAATAACATTCTGAATCCTACATTTTCAATGCGGTTTAAGACTTTGAACCACAACAGTAGCTTTCGTGACAAAGTCCTGTGTCCTATCTTGGCAGAGTGCCTGCTGCAGGAAACAGAGCTGATGAACTCGACATATGCCCAAATAATCCAAAATGTTCCTGTAGAAGCCCCGGTTGCGGGTATTTCAGGAACAGCTGTTGCTAGGCAACCAATGACATCACCACAGCAACAAACCTCAGACTCATCAGAAGACAGACAGAAAGTGCAAGAGGAAACGAGTGAAGAAAGGAGTGTCTGACTCTGAATACTGGGGTGGTGGGTTCATTTGTCATTCATTTGAGGACTATGTTTGAATTGTGTGTAAAAATTAAAGGATTATTCCAGGTTCAAATCAAGTTAAGCTAAATCGACAGCATTCGTGGCATAATATAGATTACTACAAAAATGAATTTTGACTTGCCCCTCCTTTTCTTTAAAAAAAGCAAAAATGTTCATTAACACTTAAGTGACTACTATTAACTACTAAGGAAGATGTGTTAACTAATCAGTAGGTAATAGCATTTTATAGTTGTGTTAAGTAACAATTAGCTAATCAATAACTACTGAATTCAGTCATGCCTCCTGATGAACTACTTTTAATTATCTACTAATTCAGCAACAGGAGAAATAATTATTGAGTAACTGCTAATGAACAGTCGATTAATTACAATTACAATAATATCATAACAATTAGTGTAGTAATTCCACGAAATGCATATTGCATTTCCATAGTAATAATAACATTAGAAGTAAGGAAGAAGAAAGGGCCACAACCTGAATATTGTAATGGCTAATTCTTATGATATTATTGTAATTGTGTGACTTAAGTGTTAATGAAGAATTACCTATTAGTTCTGCAGTAATTCCTTATTAGTTATGCATTAAGTAAGATACAGTATTCTAAAGTGTTACCCTTCATTGCCATGAGGATATAATGCCATAAACTCTAAAACTCTAAAATGATTAAAATTTTGGTGGTGATCAACATTATTCCACAAATGCTGTCAATTGAACTTGAATTGAACCTGGAATAAACCTTTAAATGCTTCCCCAGTAACTAAACATTAGGCTTATTATAGATATTTAAATTCTGGCCAATAAGGTTTTTGATACACCGTCTGGTGCACCTGGACATATCATCAGTGATGTAACCTAGGATCACAGGGGGTTTCGGGTCTTTCAACAATCAGACCCCCTCCCCTAGGCGACCCAGCTGGGGTGATCAAGTCCCAGCTTATGTCCAGGTGGTGCTACTACCCTACACGCCATGCATCTCCTCTCCTGATCCACAGCCACCTTGATGCTACTTCTGCAGCATCAGTGGCCAACTTGATGGCCCTTCGCTGACTCGCCCCTGTGATGCCAAGCATTTTGTAGGCCCTGCAAAGGGAATGGCCCACAAACCCTCGACATCCCACTTCGACAGGTTGGCATATTGCCCGCCACCCATTGCTCCGGCAACCCTCCACAAGCTGGGAGTACTTTGCCCTCTTTCTTTCGTTGGCCTCCTCCATACGGTCCTCCCAAGGCACTGTTAACTCTAAGAGAATCACCTGCTTGGAGGCCTCTGAGGTGAGCACAATGTCAGGCCTTAATGTTGTTATGGCAACTGCTTCAGGGAACTTCATCTGCTTGCCCAGATCAACTGCCAGCTCCCAGTCGCGCCGTTGCCAACAGGCCAGAGGAGGTGCCCGGGCAGCTGGTATTGACTTCTCCCCAGCTCTGACAAAGGCTGTGGTCTTCACTGGGCGAAGGCTCTTGCTGTGGCTAATTCCACTGCAGATAGAATCCGCTACGGCTTTTAGGACCTGGTCATGCCGCCAGCGGTAACGCCCTTCGCCCAGGGCTTTTGGACAGCAGCTCAGGATGTGTTCCAACGTTCCTCTCCTCTGGCATAGGGGGCATGCTGGTGTCTCCACCTTTCCCCAGGAGAAGAGGTTGGATGGACTTGGCAACACGTCATAGACCGCCTGGATCAGGAATTTTATCCTGTAGGGTTCAGCCTTCCAAAGCTCAGTCCATGTGACTTTGCACTCCACTGTTCGCTCCCATCTTGTCCAGGTGCCCTGTTGCCGCATCCCAGCCATCTGGCAAGCTCGTTTCTCCTCAACTCCTGCACGCACCTCCTCCAGGATCAGGGACCGCCTCTCTTTCCCTTCTACCTTGCATAGAGAGGAGTTCTTCTGCTGCCCAGGCCAGCTCTCCCATGTGCCACTGAGCCCACCAACACCCTTTGCCGTAGCCTTGACTCTACGTCGTCCACTGCCACGGCAGCCCTCCACTTCCGCCCTGTCCTGACCTCAATCCCAGCCTGGGCAACCTTTGGATCACTGGAATCCTGATACTGTAAGACCTCCCTGGACCGCGTCACCATGAACTCCTCGCTCAGGCTGCTCAATAACAATAAGCTGTTACTGTAAATATTTTCATGTTAAGGCATATAACAGTTAAATTACCAATATTATAAATATATACTAAACTCCCTCGAAAAATTGTTGTATATGCTACATGTGAGTTTATGCACCATTATAATATACAGTGTGAAAGACCGATAGCTGTTCTTTTAAAAATCTGCTATTTTTTATAAGAAAAAAATAATTTTCATAAGGATGCTGGTTAGAGAGTAGAGATTATAGAATTATAACTGACAGATTCTAATGTATTTACATGTTTAGTCACATAATTAATTCCATTTCATATATACAGTTGCAGGAAAAAGCAAAACCCCATAGTGCTTTATAGAAACTATGAGGGTACAAACTGTCCAACAAGTCTCCAGTACAGTCTTTTTCTCTCCTTGACTAAGCTGTCTAAATATAAATTAGAAAAGAGGAGGATGAGCAGGCTGGAGTGACAAAAAGAGGTTAAAGACGGTGCAGGTGGTGCGCATTTCCCTCTGATCCTTCCTTCCTCTCTGCCTATCACAGGCAAATGTCCAAGTCACCATTCAAGACTGTTTGTACTGTATGTTTCAGAGTGTGTTTTCTAATTAGTATGTGTCTCTCCTTGTTCATACAGTGTGATGGAAAAACTCCACTCCTCCCTTTCTGTCTGTAACTATGTGTCTGACTATGATGAGCATAGCAGCATGTGCACTGTTGTCATGGCTGGTGAGTAAAGACCATTTTCATATAGAGTAGAGTGCAGTCACCAACTCAACACTAACTACAGTTAACACAACAGAGCAACATGAAATGGCATTTGTAACCCATTTTAATTTTGTTATGTGAGTGAAATTTGAGTGAAACAGGATATTCAGTGAGAAAAAATGTAGGGCGGGACTTGATTTTGTCGTCCGGGGATTGATTTAATCATGAAAAGTGGGCTTTTAATAACATAATGGATGCCTAATTAACAGTTTAGCTATTGGTTAACATTATTCAATAGCCAGCAAAGCCAATGTGGTGTTAGCAGAAAAGAAATGTCAAAACAGAGGTTATTACATTTGGATGAAAGATTATGAAGACCAAAAAAAATTTTTCTTTGGAATAATATGCATTGATAAATAATTTACAATTAGATTAGGAATGTGTATTAAGAATGTCAGTTGGATTTCATGACTTTAAACAAATTATTGGTAAAAACTTGTATTTCAAGATACATTGTATGAAGAGAACTGAACCGTAATTGGAGATAACCAGGGCTCCAGGATTGCATTAATGATCATACTGCACTGGGCCACAAACTCTGAAGCCTAATTTATGCTATGGAAAAGCAAACTTTTTAGAGCACCCAAGGCGAACATATTCGGCATTTATACTATGCACGCTTTGTTTTAAAATTCATTTGTTGAGGATGATATCACAGAAGGCTGTCTACTCTCTGGCAGGCGACATATCAGGTAAGCTGTCTCTGTTTTAGTATTTTTACAATAGGGAGGCTTCAAAGTCACCTGGTTTTAACGATGTAACCTAGGTAACTACTTCTCAGCTGGCACGCGTGATTGGAAATAAAAACGTCACGTCCAAACCACACCCACAATTAGTCTTAAACTATCATCAATGCTCTTTGTCTAACCAAGTTCTCCTAGGTTAAGAATTCCAAAATGTGTGCAAACAGGAGAAAATATCACCAAACAAACACCTTGGCAGAACAAAAATGTCACTGCATTTCATCATCATTTTAGGTGAACTAAAAGAAGCCTATTAGCTCAGTAAGTATAAATTAGCCTTAAATGGATAGTGTACCCAGAAGCGATATGATAGTTGTGGGTGAGAAACAGATCAATATTTAAGTCCTTCTTTAATATAAATCTCCACTTTCACATTATTTCACATTTCACCTTTTGTTAGTGAAAGTGGAGATTTATGGTAAAAAAAAAATAAAATAAAATAAAAAAAAATTTTTTGTTTCTCACCCACACCTATCATATTGCTTCTGAAGACATGGGTTTAACCTCTGGAGTATTATGGACTTTTATGTGGCTTTATGTGATTTCTGGAGCTTCAAAGGACTGGTCACCATTCACTTGCATTGTAAGGATCAACAGGGCTGAAATATTCTTCTTTAAAATCTTTTTTTTTTTTTTTTTTGCTGAAGAAAGCAAGTCATAAACACCATTTTTGGGTGAAATATCTTATAATGTCCAGTGCTAATATGTCACTATTTCAGAGGGATAAGCTCAGTTATGTCGTCGAGTCGATTTTCTATGCACCCACATTTTGATTTCGATGGTATATTTATGGTACAATACAATTCTAAAGTTAGGAATAACTTTTGAAATGTGAAGATTTTGTTTTTGAAAGAAAAATGCTAATTTTGTTTGCAAAGGATGCTTTAAGTTTATCAAGAATTACAGTGAAGACATTTATAATGTTTTGAATCACTGTTTCTATATAAATAAATGCTGTATTCTTTAGACTTTCTGTTCATACAGGAATCCTACACTTGCAGCAATGACACCTTAGTCTTTCTTGCTTGTCAGTTTAAGATATTCAGGTGATATTCATTTTCTTGTTTTCTGTAGTACTTTTCAAAGATGTAATTGGTTTGAAGGACACTTGTCATGAACCTTATGATATATTTTTTTATGATAACATCTCAACATCTAAAACTTAGATTCGTCCATCAATAATACTAATTTCTAATAATTTACAATCCAATGTTTTTTATTTGTTTGCTCATTCTACACTTTTCTTATTATTTACCAGTGTCAGGTGTGGCTATTCTTTGAAAGTTTGTGTGAAAGACATTGTATCGCAGTGGCCATAAACTTTAAATAACACAACTGTTTAAATAATACTTCCTTGAGTACCAAGTCAGCACATAAAAAAGTTTTTTTAAGGATTAGGTGACCCAGTGTTTTCTTGGAATAATAAATTGAATAATAAAAAAAAAAAAAAAAATGTAATACACGGCTTTGCCATCATGGGTAAAAGTCTAACTTGAAAATAAATACAATTATAAAGCAGTTATTTAAAAATGTAATAATAATTTACAACATGACTAATGTTTTGGGCAATATTGTTTGATGAAAGAAACATCTATTACTTTCAAAAGCAAAAATGTATCATGAGTGTGTAATGATTCAAAGAACGCTGCTGAATGAAATGACTTAAATACTTCTGCATTCTGTTAGTACAGTAATTCTGGGACATTTCTGTAAGTCAAATCAAACCCACTGTAATTTTAAAGGGTAAGTTCACCCAAAAATTTTAATATTCTGTCACCATTTACTCATCTCAAGCCTGAATGACTTTAGATATTCAGTGGAACTCAAAAGGAGAAGTTTAGCTGAATGTCGGCTGCTGTCCTCTATGCAAAGAAAGTGGATGGGGACCAGTGGCTGTCGAGCTCCAAAAAGGACAAAAAAATCACCATAAAAGCATTATAAATGTTATTTTGTGAACTATCCCTTTAAGTGTCTAATAAATCCTGTCAGAAGCAGACCTATATCTGTAAGTGTGCATTGAAAAGACACACTGTCTTTGTGTTTGGAAGGCTGCGTCCTCTGGAGGTCGCATTTATCGACCACATACGTCATCAAGGCTCCTTTAATTTTTCTTGGTTTTTTTTATCTGTTGTCAATGCCTTTTATGTATATGCACATACATTTATACAATTGTTAACCTTTTTTGCATTCCCAATAAAAAATTAATAAAAAACAATTAAACGAGATAGCCTTGATGACGTATGCGGCCGGCAAATGTGACTTCTGGAGGATGTATCCTTCCAAATGAGACACAGCCACTAAGTGATTATAGAATGATGAGTATGTTATAAGTTCATTGGTAATAATTTTCAGTAAATTACTGTACATACTGTTGCTACTAGTGAGCTCGCTTTCCTACATTTTGTTCAACTCGTTGCTCTGCTAAGAGGATAATATTACCTCAGTCATGTGACCCTAGATCCCCTATAGTGCTCTGTGTTTGATAAGTAATCGAAGCTGTGATAAGACAGATTGTTTAAGGGGCTTAGTGGACAGTATCAAGCAATTCTGTCTCTTAGTCTCTCTATCTGGAATAGAAGTGTAAAGGCCCCCCTCACGCATACTCATCGGCTGAACCCCTTGTTTCTGATTGACCTTTGAGCCAGGTTTACTGTCATTTATACATAACAATGGCCAAAAAAAACTAAAGAAAGAAAATAAAAAGGACATATGTTTCCTCCAGAAAACTGCAGTGCAGAGAAATAACATAAATGTATGTAGTGCAGACCCAAAAATGAAAATTCAGTCCTTGTTTACTCACCCCTGTGTTGTTATAACCCTATATGACTTTGATGTCCTTTTTAAAGCTTGATGAAGTTGTCGCTATAAACTGTCATTGTATGACATCACTGAGCACAATTATTTTTTCAGAATTTCACCCTTTGTGTTAAGAAAAAGAAAGAAAATCATATAGGGTATGTAACAACATGAGGGTGAGAAATACTTGACTGAATTTTCATTTTCGGGTGAACTATCCCTTTAACATTCTTTTGTGCAGTGCAGACATACATTTTGCAGACATTTAACCAGTGCTGGGTAAATTACTTAAAAATAGTAATCGTCTACAAATAACGAATTATTTATCTAAAATTGTAATCAGATTGCTTTAATTTCTTCATTGGAAAAGTAACCAAAATACTTTTTACATTTAAGTTACTTTCTAAAACACTTCAAATAAAACATAATGTCTATATTTCTTGTTACACATGAGTCATACACTCAGCAACTCACATTTCTCCTTCACAATGACTCGTTATGGGCCATAATTCATGTATTATATATAAATAATGTATTTGAAATGAGCACAACCCTATAATGTACTTAAAAGCAATTAAATTAATTGAAAGTAACTATAATCTGATTACAAGAATTTAAAATGTAAAGCATTACACTACTTTTTGGGACTAAAGTAATTAGATTACATCCATTGTCGGCCATCTTTGGACACTCTCGGGAGGCTATTTCCAGTCATGTCTGTGCAGCTCCTATCATCTTGAATGGAGAAAGACCAAAATCTCAAAATCTCTGTTGGTCAAAATTACAATCAAAGAACATATTTCAAATCTGACAATACTGGTTTCATAAATTGTGATTCTTTACCTCATATTACGCTTGTATAGCTAATACGCATGCGCATCCTAGAGTTGATTTACAGGCTATGTCTGTTTCTAAAAGATGATTGGTTCTTTTAACTGTAAGGTGTGACTTCCTTTCTACATCCATTGCTCAGAGCTCCTTGGTTGAGTGTTCCAATTTCTCCCCTACATTTTAATAGAAGTGGCCCATGTCTGCTAAATAATCTCTAATTTAACAGTGAGTATAGGTCTACGGTAACTTAGATGACCACTCTTTACAATTGCAGTGAGAACAATTTCACCTCAGAATGCTATTCTGAGATGCGGGTTGGTGCTGTATTGGTGGCACAAGGGGGACCTACACAATATTAGGCAGGTGGTTTTAATTTTGTGGCTGATCGGTGTATACACAGCAGTAAAACAATTGGTATTTGCAAAGCTAGTTTTTGCACAGAGCTTGTATAATGTGTGTATACAAAACAGACAGTTATTGCACATGATAATGAGCCAATGTTGCATATCATGAGGAGGTAAAAAAAAAAAATACAAATGTGCAGTCTCCGTAGAACTACACACAAGACATTAGTCATATTCCTAACATAATAGAGCACATTAGTTGTATTAATTTTTGTGTGGTCACCTTTTGTCAGCTAAAGAAAAGCAGATATTGTCCAGTCAGAGAGGGTTGTTTGTTCTCCTTACCCATGTGAACACAACACATCTTGGCAAGATGGGAAGATAATGTAATTCGTCAGCTCTCACAAGTTGCTACAGTACCTACCCTGCTGAAATAAGTTGTGTTTTGGATGCTGGTGTGCTGGTTTCACCATCAGGCTTCTTAATAGAGTAAAAAAAACAAAGTGGAAGAGGATGTTAATCTAATCCTGTCAATCACAAATTCAAGTATATGTAAAAAGCTGAATACCTGATTCCTGTGACAATTCTTCTAGCTTCCCCACACCACTCTAAATCCAGCTTTATTTCTGATATTTTTTATCATATTTTAATTCATTTATTTTCATTAAGTAGTCTTGGTGGGGGACTTAGTACAAGTTTCGAGCCCACAAATCCCTCCAAAAAATAAATAAAAACAGTTTTTACTTTAATCACTATGTATATAATATGAATATAAAATCATTCAATTATTTTTTTTCAAGCAAAACTTCTTAAGTCAATCAGCTTCACCAGAAAAAAAACAGCTATAATCATCATAAACCAGCCTTAAAAGGATAGTTCACCCAAAAGGAGGAAGCAGGAGTCGGCAAGTTAGAACACAAAAAGGTACTTTATTTTTCACAACTCAAAAACCACGCTTTTCAGAGGAAATATAATATTTCTTGTCAACGGCACAGTCTTGGGGTGTGTGTGTTACTCTCTCTCCCCTCTCTGTCATCTGGCTCACCTTTTAATCCGTCTCCATCTCTCACTGCAATGACAGACAGACACAGACCGCTGTTAGAGACAATCATTGACAGGTGATGATGCTTACCGTTCTCATCTCCTGATCTCGCTGTCTATTCACAAGCTGATGCTAAACCACACTCTCCACTTCCACAATTTATTAATGTTACATTTTCCATGTATTTAAAGTCATTTCAATTAACTTTAAATAAAAATTTTGAATCCCAGATTTTAAAATGTGTCATATACTATTGGACCCCACTATGTATATTGTTAAATACAGATAAACCAGACATTCTGTCATATTTATACTGGATATTTATTCCAGTAAAATAAGGATTGTCTTTGCAACTGTGACTGGTCTACTCATTGTCGAGGGAGAGGACATATATGTATAGGTGTTATGTAGCATATCAAACTTGAGCTTGTGTTGTATGGGAATTTCTGGAAAATTCTCATAAAGCATCGAAAGCATCAGTGAGTGACTGTTCTCAATGTGTCAGTGTGTGTGTGTGTGTGTGTGTGTGTGTGTGTGTGTGTGTGTGTGTGTGTGTGTGTGTGTGTGTGTGTGTGTGTGTGTGTGTAAAGCATAAATAGCATGACTAACAGATATGGAGGACAGGCAGTGGGGCAATGACGTCATGGTGCTATTTATAGACTCCCTTATAGCATGAATTTTTGTGTGTTTAGGGAGCAGAGGGAATATCAAAAGAGGATTAAGTAAAAGGCAAAATATCCCCTTCATCTACCCAGATTAACAGGCCTATTAGTGGTGCACAAAAACTGACAGTGAATTGTTATGGAGTGTCAATTAAAAAGAATGAAGAAGTAAATTATCAATCTATTAATTTGAAAATAAAAAAGTGTATAAATAAACCAATTTATGAATGGACAAATAAATAGACATATTTAAATGTGTTTATTTAATTCACGTTTAAACATTCAGTTATATTTAATAATACAATTGTCCATTTATAAATTGTGTTTTTAATTCATGTTTAAAATGCAATTAAATGTAACAACAAACATCGTCTAGGTTACGGATGTAAGACATTGTGTCGAAGAAGCGACACTAGGGGTCTCTCTTTAGCGCCGAATATACCTCTGATCTATGAAAAAAGGCCAATGAGAAGTTGGCAGACAGAATTTGCACGTCCCGCCCCCGGACATACAGGTAGAAAGGCAGGGAAATATGTCTGTTTCATTCAGGATTTTTCTGAGGAGCCGTAAATGGTCCAGCCACAACAGTGGCTCTGCTCAGCGATGTGGCCGGGAGGACACAACATCTTGTTCCCTCCATCAGGGAACAGAGGTTACATCCGTATCCTAGACGTTCCCCGTCTGTCGCTCACTTCGTCGTTGTGTCGAAGTGAGCTGAGCCGTGTACGTGTACTGCTGACACAGGAGCGGGCAGGTACTTGATTTTCCAAAACGACCAGCTGTATCAGACTGCACGTACCCTTCCCCAATACCCCATAAAGTCGTCGGAATCCTTATAATTACCTTAGACAGGGGAACAAGGCGACATTTGCCAACCTGGGAATGGGCCGAGCCTAGCCGGGCCTCTTTTCTCTCTATGTTTCTCGCATAGAGTCAACAGCTGGGGCCCTTACACGCATCGGGGAAGGGGATCTTACCCAGTTTCTTATTCTTTCAGGGGGAAAAGTCCCTGCGGAGACCACACCTGCCCAGAGAGGGGGAGGTACGAGTGGTGACATAAACCACATGGGCTTTTAGGTCACATGTGGGAAGTGGCGCTGTGGTAGATCCCGCCTCTTCAGAGGGAGGAGTTGCTACAGACACGGTGACCGGGGGCAGTGGGAACTACCTAAGGGAGATGCGGGTCCGCTCGTAAGGGGACCGTACCGTGGAAAATACACACAGATGGGAAGTCCAAGTAGGAGCCCTGACCTGTGGAGCACCTATTCCAGTACAGGGTAGATCTGAGTACCCGCAGTGGATTGGGTCGGCGAATTCCTCCGCTGAATTGTGGACCCAGAGGGCTAGGGAGGAGTCATCCAGGGAGCCGAGTGAGTGGGATCACCTGGGAGAAAAAGTGCATGGTTTTACCTCAACCGAGGGAAAGGGCGCTAGGTGCAAGCGATCCACCTGGTCAGTCCGTTAGCGTGTTACCGAGTTCTACTGGCTCGGACCTGAGAAAACACGGGACTGCTCTGCATATGTCTGCCAGGGAGGTGCCTCTGGCCATTGCACATGAGGACGCAACACTCCTTGTTGAGTGTGCTCGTACCTGCATGGGGGGGGCAGGCCTGGGTGCGATGAAATGGCGTCCAACACCCTGTGGGAGAGCCTCTGTTTGGAGACAGCGTTCCCTTTCCACTGTCCACCAAAGCAGACAAAGAGCTGCTCAGAACGTCTAAAGCTCTGCGTGCGGTCCAAGTAGGTACACAAAGCACGTACCGGACACAGCAATGCAGGGGCTGGGTCTGCCTCCTCCCGGGGCAGTGCTTGCAGGTTCACTACTTGGTCTCTGAAGGGCGTGGTAGGAACCTTGGGCACGTAGCTCGGCCGCAGTCTCAGGATCACATGAGTGTCTGCCGGACTGAACTCCAGGCAAGTGTCGTTGACAGAGAACGCTTGCAGGTCCCCGACCCTCTTGATGGAGGCGAGCGCGATCAGCAGGGCCGTCTATAGGGAGAGGTTCCTGAGTCCAACTGATTCTAGCGGCTCGAAGGGGGGTCTCTGATGTCCCCAGAGGACCACTGAGAGATCCCAGGAGGGGAACAGGTTGGCTGGGAGGGATTTAACCTCCGAGCGCCTCCTAGGAACCTGATAATCAAGTTGTGCTTACCCAAAGACTTGCCGTCTACTGCGCCATGGTGGGCTGCGATAGATACATACACATTCAAGGTGGACGGGGACAGCCTCCCCTCCAACCTCTCCTGCAGAAATGAGAGCACTGACCTGACTGCGCACCTTTGTGGGTCTTCGGACCGAGAAGAAAACAAATTCGTGAACAAGTGCCACTTTAGGGCATAAAGTTGCCTGGTAGAAGGGGCTCTGGCTTGGTTGATCGTGTCTACGTCGGCAGGTGGTAGATCAGCTAGATCTTCCACGTCCCGTCCAGGGGCCAGACGTGGAGGTTCCAGAGGTCTGGGTGCGGATGCCAGAGCGTGCCCCGTCCCTGAGAAAGAAGGTCTTTTCTCAGGGGAATTTGCCAGGGAGGGGCTGTCACAAGGAGTATGAGGACCGAGAACCAAGCCCAGGTGGCCCAATAGGGAGCCACTAGAGTGACTTGATCCTCGTCCTCCCTGACCTTGCACAGCACCTGTGCACGAAGGCTCACTGGGGGAAGTGCGTACTGCTGTTGGCCAGCTGTGTGCCAGTGTGTCTCCCCCGAGGGGAGCCTCTGTTCAGGCATACCAGAGCAGGCAGTGGGAGGTTCCCAAATCAGCTGGACTGACTGGGGGTGAAGCCTCCACTCTCCATTGGGCACGCGTTGTCGTGATAGCGCATCCGCCACTACATTGAGGTTGCCGGGGATGTGGGGGACTTGAGTCGCTGTTGGCTCCAAAGGAGGACACGACGGGCGAGTTGTGACATGTGGCGGGCAATTTATTTACGCTACCAGCGTTTTTGCCCTGAACCAGCGGGAGAAACTTCCGCAGGGCAAAGAATACAGCCCATTGCACACGGCACCCCAACCCAATTTGGAGGCATCGGGACACCTGCTGCAAGGGGACTCCTGCCCGCAGAAAGCAGAGGTCTGTCCAGGGTTTGAATGTTTGGTGGCAGGCGGGGGTGACCATCACATAGTGCGTGCCGCGGCGCCATGCTCGTCTCGGGACTCGAGTCTGGAGCCAGTGCTGAATTGCTCTCATATCCATCAGCCCCAGGAGCTGAAGTGCCTGGCCTGAAGGCGGCGAGGCATTCCAGCACTGACTGCGCGCGCTCGTTAGTGAGGCGCACTGACATTGAGACTGAGTCTAACTCCATGCCGAGAAAAGAGATGCTCTGAACCAGGGTGAGCTTGCTCTTTTCCCAGTTGACCTGAAGCCCTAAGGGGCTGAGGTGCCTGAGCACCTGGTCCCTGTGGGCGCATAGTAACTCTCGGGAGTGGGCCAGGATGAGCCAGTCGTTGAGGTAGTTAAGTATGCGGATGCCGGCTTAGATAGGGTCGATGTCGAGGCAATATTGAGACATGGAAGTACACGTCCTACAGGTCTACCGCTGCAAACCAATCTAGATGCCGGACACAAGTTAAGATGTGTTTTTGCGTGAGCATTTTGAACAGGAGTTTGTGCAAAGCCCGATTGAAAACTCGCAAGTCCAAGATCGGTCGTAAGTCGCCGCCTTTCTTGGGTACGATGATGTGCACAGAAGGAGAAAGCCACAGAAGTGTGCCGTAGATCCAACAGCAGATCACCAGAGCTAAGAGGAACAGGTGTGTGTGACTGAATGAAACAGAATGTGTGTGACTGAATGAAACAGATGTATTTCCCTGCCTTTATACCCGTATGTCCGGGGGCGGGACGTGCAAATTCTGTCTGCCAACTTCTCATTGGCCTTTTTTCATAGATCAGAGGTATATTCGGCGCTCAAGATACAACGTCGAAGTGAGCGACAGATGGGGAAAGCACATTAATAAGACTTTTTTTAAACGCACCTTTTAAAATGCTTTTTAAAAAAACATTTGGCAACTTTTCTTCATTTGTTTGCTGGTTGCTTCGTCTATTTGCCAATGGCTTTTCTTTTTCATTCTACTTTGGCTTTTCTTTATCCATTTCACAAACGAGTTTAAAAACACCATTGGACACTTGACACGTGGGAGCAACCAATGAGCTTTTGACTCAGTTTTAAGACACACCCCCTCTCCCACACAAAAGAGTTGTAACATGGTCTGTCATTGGACGGCTATTGATAGATGTTTATGTTGTCTATGAAGCCTATGCAAAAGGAAATGGACTCTAGGCGTATTAGAAGTTAATGGCCACTTAAAATTGTGTGAGTTTGAGCTCCACCCTGTCAAGCCTTCAGAATTTCCTCAACACTGCAGTGAATAGGCATCTAAAGTCAGATTGTCAAATTCATCAGCCAATCAGATTGATTTATTTATTCTTGGTGGATGTGATCTTTAGGATATGTCCCGGTCGAGGCCTTCTAGCTGGCCTTGAGTTACGCAATCACGCTTTAAGTGATGTAATTTGACAGTGAAGAGTGCGAGATCTAGCTGACGAGTCGGCTGTCATCACTGCTGGTATTGCCATTGAGAAAGAGATTCTTATGGATTTATAAAGCTGAGATGTTCTGTGTTGGGAGGACTGATTTTTAATTCAAGCAATTTGGTAAGTGCTTTTTGCATTGTTACAGTAACAGCAGGATTTTTCTAAGTGTAAATTAGGCTGCTGGAGAATTCAGTGTCAGATCAAGTTTTGAAAAGTAGTGCTGTGTTCCATTCAACTCTTAAAGTCGGATTTTACAACTTCCTACTAGGAAAAGTACAATGGAATGCATCTTGATATCAGAATTACAACTTGTAGGCTCGTGCAGAAATTCTCAACTCCGATTTCGCAGAGATGCAGGTGCATGATGTCACACAAACATGTCAACATCCCTATAAACAGACTACGCAGTCTGCGTAGGACACCAACTCCCTAGGGGGGCACCATCTTACCCTAGGAGTGTACCAGAAAATCCACCGCCTGCCCTTACTCGCACGTTAAATGTTATTCAAGGACCCGAGAGCAGTTGCGGAACACAGATGATAGCATTGCGGTCATATCACGCGAACCACCCCCACCCCACTGCACCTGGAACTCTGCGTGGGGCATTTGGCCAGTTTGGCCAGCGCCAGCCCTATATGCAAAGTAAGTGATAAACATTCACTTTATTAAGTAATATCGCTAAATTAGTTCATTTCCACATTACATGATATTAAAGCTTGTTTAAAAATCGCCTGCAGGAACAGGTGTATAAAACCAAATATCAGGGAATGGAATGCATTTATGGTCGGAGAAATCAAGTAGGAATATCCCACATCCAGTATGAATGGAACATAGCATAACTGTGTACCCTGATGAAATTAAATTTATTGCAAGCAACATTTAAATCGCAAATATTATTAGATAGAGTTTTCCAGGTATTATAAACCTCCTTGGTAGATTCATACGAACAATTATGATTTTTGAATGTCTGTTCAGGAGACTTTCACAAAATAGTCATGCTGCAGTTAACATTAGGCTTGTGTGTGTCTATTCTGTTTCATTCAGCTTCATATTGTTGTTTTGAGCACAAATGCATCATGGACGTGTTCTAGTGGACATCTGTGCTATTTTTAATTGTTGGTATATGTAAACATGCACTAGACAAGTGTCTTTGACCATATTGATGCATTTCCGGTGGTATGCATTTCAGTGCAGGATGATACTGTATATGTGTGCATCTAGTTCACGCCGTGCTTTGGACTATGTAAGTGGATGTGTCTTCAGCGTATTTAAGCATATATTAAATATGCCTAGGCCAAAACTGAGCATTTCAGACAGAGGGCCAGAGACAGGGTGGAAAATTATCATATATCACTAAATTATTAATGTTTTAGTGCAAAAAAAAACCTCTACTAACATTATCAGTGGACCTCAGGAAAGATAATATATATATATATCATTATTTTTATTTTTTTTAAGAGTATGTCATGACCCCTTTAAGTAAGTCTGTGGCACAAAACATATGGAGAGTTTTTTGTTAGCTCAGTGTCCTTGTGGATTTGGAGTTATATTTAACACAGAGGCTTGACATAAAAGGGACACTGAGAGCTACATTTAATCTGAATTTGATTGCTTGTTGTAAACCCTTGGCTCAAAACATCTCTCATTCCTCTATCCCCCTTTTTTCCCCTCTTTCATCTCTGTCCTCCTCTCTTTAATCCTGCTCTATTCCTATCTTGTCCTCTATTCCTTTTGGAGAAGTCATTATGCAACGAGGAGGCATGGTGTGCGGTCACTTTAATATGGAGGGGATGATGTCTGTTCGTATGAGTTACAGAGACCTTTGTCCTCTTAATACTTTAACTGTCTCCTTCATTCATGTCCGTGTTGCATGTTCTTTATCTCTCATTCATTCCACATCTCTGTTTCACCATCACTAAACTGACATATTGCTGTGAGGTACTGCATTTGATTCTGTGACCTTTACTGAGGCAGTTTTTCCCTGTCTTCCTCTTCTCACCCCCTTACAACTCTTAACCCTGCAAGGTCATTCCCATGGACACCACACTCTTAACTGTTTGGCCCTCTGATTGGCTATCTGCCTTTTGATGTGAAAGTGCCTCAGTAAGCACATGACTTTCTGAATCAAGCACCTTAACCTCACGCTCATGCAGCATCACAACAGACTGCAGAATCAGCAGTCATACTGTCACGACATCTGAGCTGTGCAATTACTTAAAATGCATCCTTTTCAAAAATACATCACTCATCACCATGTTCATATTATTATTTGGCTCATAATATTGGCCACTCCACTTAGGTATGTTCATAAATCTTACTCCTTTAATGGATTCGTTTGGGGATCCTTACAATGTTCTGTCTTTAGAATTACTAGTTCAACCCTCTGACAAAGAAAGTTACCTACATATAATTTTTTTTTTTTGTTGGCTGTATAATGTAATAAAATAAATAGCTTCTATCAGACATGATATATTCATAGCATGTTTAGCTTTACGTAATTTGCAGTAATGTGTGCAACACAACATCTTATATAATTATAAGTTGGACTTTGAGTAATACATAAAGGAAAATAATAATTGGGAGTTCCTTGAACTTTGGCTTAAAAATAAATTAAATTAAGATTTTAAGTAACTACTAACTCAAACGACCAAGAACTGAAGTTGTAGGGAATATATACGTCCAAGCACTTGAATAATTTAAGAATGTTTCTTTGGTCAAAGGGAACTTATTGAGGCATTTAATTAGTTGTTATAAAGAATTCATAGAGATTTTATCTCTTTTAGTATTATTGATGTTGTTTTACTGTAATAAGTTTGTTTTATGTAAAGTCACTATTGATTTGTGTTACCTTTGGTGAAGTTGGATCCTCTTCAATCCATGTAATTTTTCTTTTTGCATGTGAATGTGCATAGCTGAAGTGCAGCTTTATCTGTACTACTTTAGAGAATCAGTTGTTATCAGTAATAACTGACCTCATTTATTATTTTATTTAGAGACAATTAAATTAGGTATAAAGAATAATATCAAAGTTAATCTGAAACAATGCACTATTAGTTGTTAAATCTTATTCGTGTGACAGACATTTTTTTCTAGTTATGCTGACGTAAAATGACCATAAGTTGAATTTACTTAAAAAGTATGATTAAAAAATGCTACATATATATATTTTAAGTGAATCCAACAAATTTGTTCAGTGTACACAGTGAGATCTCAACATGTCACATTGTGCTAACATTTGCCAAGATACCAAAATATGCAATACTCATATTTCAGAACATATTTCAATCTATTCACATTCATTTCTCTAGTCTATGATTTAATGCTGCATCCACAATAATGTTTTTTCAGTTACTTTGAAAAATCAGTTTTTGGTGAAGGATGACAGCCGTTAAAAAAGCATAATCAATGCGTTTTCAACCAAAAACGTATTAGTTTGATTGTGGCCTTAGTAAACTAATGTCTCATTTATTTCTATTTTTATTCCTCAGGAATTTTAAAGGATTAGTTCACCCAAAAATGAAAAATATAATTCAGAGAAATTAATTCCATGAGACTCCACTAATAGAATTATTGAATAAACTTTTGATTGTTATGAAAGCATACGATATGGTTTGATGAGAAACAAACCAAAGTCAAATGAATTATTTAATGAAACTGTGAATGACCATTGGTCTCTTGTTCACATTCATAATAGAGAACGAGAGCAACAGTTCACGCAGCCCCCTTGCGAATTGGGCCATTCAAGTGAAAACTTGTTTTGTTTATCTAAAAACGGGTCAGCCACAGCAATAGCGACAATAGATCACAACACAGCTGTGCAAAAAACAGAGAACAAAACTTACTAAACATGTCTTAAGAGTTTGTAGTGGATGAATTGATACATTTCTATGCCCTGCCTTATTTTTTCTACCAGAGTCCTCAATCAAACAGAAAGAGATGGAGTATGCAGGAATGTCTGTGAGTATTTGTGACAGACCTGAGGGGAGTGAGACCTCCGCAAAAACATTTGGTAGGGTGTAACGTTCTCAGCTAAAATCAAGTAATTTTCAACGGCTCATCAGATGCTGGCTTTAATACAGTATGCTGTTATACAGTATATTTACTCTTGAGAAAGTTTTTGGACCAGTGCCAGTTCACAGCGGACAGAGGTTAACCACGCAATGCCTAAAATAGAAAACAAGTGATTGATAGAATGTATCGTCGCTTGTCACAGCTGGTTAGGATAACAACTAATTAACATAGGAAAGATACCTTATATTGCATGTTGTTTGCTGTCAGGTTAGGACACAGCATGACTGTGGCTGCCTGTAGCCTCTTTTATATTTTTATTTCTGAGCACTCTGCTTAAAAAAATAGAAATGCATCAATCACCAGAAACTTCACCGGCTGCCCTTACTCGCACGTAATACATTATTCAAGAACCTGAAAGCCGTTGCGGAGCACAGACAATTGCTTTTTTTCATTTTTGGGTGAACTTTCCCTTTAAGAGAAACATCTGAGACAATGTGGAAACATAACTGAGAAATCCATTTAGTCTCCTCTTTTTAGTCTTTTCTACATTATTTGTCTTTTTCTCATCTTCCATTCCTTTTATTCTTATCTTCTTTCTTTCACCTGTTTAATCTTCATTTCCTTCCATCAGACCCGGCTTCACCTCCTATTCCCTTTGCTCCAGTACACTTACGAAATCCATTCCTTTTGTCGCTACTGATTACACTGATCAGTGCAGAGATTGAGTAATTAAATTTTTTTAATCAGATTTGCGATTATCAGGGATTCATTTCACACACATGCACACAGCAAATTGGCAGCAATATTCTCACACTAATCTGCATGGTGATGTAACTGTCACAGATAAAAGAAAATGCTGGTTTCTTTGCCCGTTTCACTCTGTGTTCCCTCTGTCTTCCTCTCTTTCATGATCACCCTTTTTCTGAGTCAGCACAATGACTAAGAAATAAAATCACCTGATCACTGTTGCTATGGAGACGGTGCTTTTTCCCTTCTCTACTGGTCTCTGCAGTAAAGGGAGGTGGGGGATGCTGGCAAAGGTTAAAGAAGGATATAGCACACATGGAGTCCGCCATTTTGGTTCTTTAAAAAATCAGAAAAACTTTATTAGTACTATGCCAGGGACCATTCAGCCTAATGTAACTGTAAGGGGCCTTACCAGCAGTACAATACTGAATAAACTATAAACACTAAAACAAGGGCAAAAGCATTTACAATACGATCTCATGAGAATTCGTGAAAATAGTATGAGATAGTGAAAACTTAAGAAATCATACATGATGACTTGTACAAAAGCATTCAACTTTTACTTTCATAGAGAAACAAACCAGTGAATGATATTACAATTGTTCCTAAGTTTGTCCCCTAACTCAAACCCTAAACCTAACCATAAAGTCTAAACCCTTACCCAAACCCTAAACCTAACCATGATTTTAATAGGAAAATAACTTTTGTGTACCACAAAAGAATGAAAACATCAGGGATTGGAACGAGACGAGGGAAACGTGTTCCAGGTTATTAACATTCATCAGTCAAATGTATCGTATAAATATTAAATGAGTAAAAAATTTGATCACTGATGTATAAAGTGTTGGATAAAAGGCTAGCTAACATTAGATGCCTGTATTGTATATATTTTGATTTTTATTGGTTTGTTGATTGATTGGATTGGTCTCTATGAGAATAAAAGTTTTAACTTTTTGTATAAGCCAAGTTTAACGATATCCTGTGATTTTGCCATCTCATACAAATTATTACTGGTTGTCATGTGACTGTTGGAAATTCAATTAACTTCTACTTTTGACAAGACAAGATCAAACACCAGTCATTGCAATACAGTAGATCACTATCTACATACATAAACATTGATTTACAGGTTTATTTCCAATGCAAGTACTGTTGGGTCTGCCGCCAAGTTTAATGAACTAAACTAAGAATGGATAAACAGATAAAGTATCTCCCCTGTGTATTACAGACTCACCGCTTTCCATTGCAAATCAACTTACTGGCCCTGTGTGAGTGTAAATGTCTGTATTTAGAAAATAGGGCTCAAACTTTGTGAATGTGTTGTGTTTTATGGGAGTAAATGATTAAATAAATGTTTTGTTTCCTCTGTGGCTGATGTGATGTATTCTCTCCAAACCTGTATGTTTCAGCTGTATAAAAGTTGTGATGTATTGCATAATTAAGTAGCTAGCTCCCCAGATGTAGTCTTTGCAAATGATGTGGATCAGTTTCTGTCTATTTGGTCACATAATAATCAGTATTACTCATTCGGTGTCTAGGTTATGTACATTGTACATAGTGAAGGGTCTTTAGATGATGGGTCTGACTAAGAGGTTGTCCAAGCAGCCAGCAAGATACTGTTCAGTGTCTGTAATTATCGGCAGCTGCAGTGTCTGGATGAGGTGTTTTTTGCATTCCTGATACTTCTGCTCGGCTGTGAAACAAACTCTGAATATATTGTTCATTCCCTGATATATTTGCATATGTGTAAGCTGCAGGTTTTCTGTGACATATGATTCTGGACTATTCTTCTTCTTTGGTGTTTATGTATTACTTGAAGGTAACAGTGTATTTATTTGCATTCTAAGCTTGACTTTTAATGGTCACTAAGCCTAAGGTCACTGTTTGAATTTCTTCTCCCTTTCTCTTCATCTTTCTCTCTCATTGAAAATCTCTAACATCATTTGTGAGCAGCTACCTGTTCAATTTCAATGTAAAACACCCTAGAAATTGATATTAAGCTATGCTGTTTTAACAGTTATCCTCTTCATTGTTCTCAATATCTTAGGCACACCTAATAAAGAGCAACCAGAAACAAAAATTCAGAATTCAAACTAACTTAACAAAGGTTCAGAATCATCACACGAGAGAGGATAGATAGTGTGAGAGACAGCAAGGTATGTAGCTGAAATGCAAGAAAGAGATATTTGCCACAGGTCAAGACTTAGTCATTCTTAAGGGGCGGTCACACTAGGCTTTGAGCACGCAAATTGAGCAACGCAATGGACCAGGATATTCATGTCATGCAGGAGGGCTTCTAGTTTAAGTAAATAATATATGACAAATAACAAATAATATTATATTTAAAATGTCAAAATATATTGTTTACTCACTTTCCTCTAACAATAAAATAAATATTTTTTAAATATGTATTCTTTGTATTGAGCCAAGAGGTCAGCGTGTGAAGTTTTGATCTTCTATTGGTCATGCATCCTCTCGTCATACGGATTTGCAAGGAAGACTTCGACAAACTGAGTACAACATTGGTCCGCAACTGAGTACAACATTTCTTCGCATGTGCTTGCGTTTCTGGTCTCCTACGTTTGGATGTGTTTGAATGGGAATGGATGTACACTAAAAAACAAAAGCTGTTGGTTTAACTTCATTCAGAGATGGAAATTGGTGTCACACAATCAAATTGAGTTTATTTGATATAAAATTAAAATGTAGGCTCTACTCTAATACTTTGTGTAGCAAAAACCTAAATAATTTGAGTTAACCTAACTTCAATTATATCTGTTCAAATAATGCTATTGAACCATAGAAGCTAGTTGGTAGCTAGTAACAAAATTAATTAGCATATTATGTGTGTGTGTGTGTGTGTGTGTGTGTGTGTGTGTGTGTGTGTGTGTGTGTGTGTGTGTGTATTTGTACTGTATGAAAATGATGGTGCTGTTGAGAGTTTAAAGATCCCCAATCAGTCATTATTCTGATGATCTCTCTGCATTTGCTTCATGAGAAAAGAAATACACCCTGACTATTCAGTAGTAATGTATCCAACATTGACCTAACCTAACCACTTCTCCACAATGGTAACACCAAAAACATTCAACATGACAGAAACTCCTCTAAATCTCAACGTATAACACAAACAAGTGTCCTACTTGTTTCATTAGAAATACATTAAAATAAAACATAATTTTAAAATGTACTCTCCCAATCCTATGCAAAACATGCTGGAGTCTGGAAATCCCCTGCCCAATTTCAACAATACATTGATGCGACCAATAGTCCCAACATAATTGGATTAAGTGAACATAGATGAAGTTAATTGAGCATGCATACTGTTGAGTGAACACCATCCGTTAGAAGTCTAAATACATTTGAATATTTCATAGCAATGTTATCATATCCCTTTTTGATGTCTGTGTTGAATATCCCTTGGACTTTATGCAGTAGTTATGTTCTCAAACATAAATGTATTAAGTTGATTTCAAGGGTACTGGTTTAGTATTTTCAATAGAGCTGCTTTCTGTTTCTTTTATTTATTTTTTAAGTGTAACTCAAAGTGTAGTATGACTGGCCTTTTATTGAAAGAATCTACAATATTAATTAATTGTTCCAGCATGGGGAAAAAAACCTGAATAGAATAGATTTTAATGAAAATAGAATAGACTAGAATAGAATAAATAGAATAGAATACAGATATGCACGAAACATGTAGTTAAGAGCCAGCACTTGTAGCTACATTAAAAATCTGCTGACAAATATCAGCAAAAAAAAAAAAATAAACAAATAAATAAATAGTATCACAATTCTCCTACATTATAATAAGATAAATATCACTAAAAGGCATTGGCTTTAAGAAGTTGTTTCTGTGTTAAGGTATGAGAGGGCAGTATGTCTGTATTTGAACACATTGAACATGGTGTCCTTTAGGCCTACTGCAGTGTAGGCAAGTCATGCACCTGCATGTTCACATTCTTGATGACAACATAATTGAATGCATGTAATACAAAAAAATACAAAAAACGAACAAACAAGAAACCAAACACGTTTACATACATTAATCATGCAATCACAACAATTATGACTTAGCTTATTCTCAGTCCATTTTATCATAAATGGATTTTCAGAGCGCAGGATGATGCTGCTGTGCGGCTGTCACCTTTGGAAATCTGCAATACCGCAGGAGGGGCAGTGGTCGCCTCTGATTGGTGTCCTTAGCCTGCTGATCCACGCTGATTGGACAAATGATACGTCTATATTGAGGCGTGCGTGTGTTGATTGGCTTAGACCGTATATATGGGCGTTTCTAGTGATGTACTCGGCCATTAAGTAAGAAGCGCATCCCTCACATCCACCGGCACTTCTTTCAGGCGGATTGGTGTGGTGCAGCTGGCAGTGCAGCGGAAGGAGACGTCACAAAAAGGGAGGGCAGTGCGGCTTTTTAGTTTTGCCGGCTTTATCTCAACTCCTCAGAGCAGTGCACGAGACCGGCATCCCGCGAGATGTACTGCCTTGTCGTCGGATTTCATTTGGTCATTTAGTTTGTTTGTATTTAACTTTTAGAAAGCTGCCAGATACATTAACTTAATGTTGCAACGAATAACTTTTTGACGTGAAAGTATACGCGCGTTTGGTCTCTCACCTTATCGGCTGAGGTAAACCAAGTTTTAGTCTCCGTTTATGAGGTAGGCTATGATTGTTTGTCCTTTTTTTAATTACTGACATTCTCTTTTCGTGAAAGGCTGCCACTCTCTCCATCACTCTCATTTTACCTGAAGAGAAGAACCTTCTGACTGCGCAATCATGGGGGTAAGACAGGCTTCTCTCTCACTCTCCTTTTCACGGCATCTTTTAACCGATTAAAGTGTATAAACAATAACAGAAAAAAATTCTGAGATTAAACTTCATCCCTCTTTAAAAGCTGCAAACTGCGGCGTCATGTCCTTTGCTGTCAGATACATGGTGACAGGATGACATTGACTTATATGCGGTATCTTCCGCCTCATCAGACTGCGACAAACGAATGGAATGGACATTCTAGAACGTTATTACGCATTAGATAGTCACGCAGATTTTCCATATGTAATTGTTATTAGTTTAATGCTCAGCAGATGCAACTTAACGTATATTACAAACTTTTGTAGTTCCGTCGTCGTAGTTGATTAATGACCTTTTTTTTGGAGACACAGATAACGTTGCAGCTGTCCTAATTGAAAGCTTGTTCTTATGCAGTCTGAATGATCATATCTGGACTGTTATTTCAATAACGTTCTCGTGCCAGTCTAATCGGGGTATGCAGAGACTTTCTAAAGGGCAGCACTACGTAAAAGGCAGGATGTGCGTTTTATACTTGTATTTACGCATAATAGTAGTGCGTCATGTACTTTAAAGTTGTTTTAACATGTTTGAGGACTGGCTCTTTTTATTCCAATACACAGTGCGTGTGATGTGGTTATCATATGGCGTGACCCCTCATCCTCCACCTGCAGTCCGCCATACCTTCTCATCCTTGCGCATGTTTCCTGTTCTGGGCAGATAATCCGCTTGACGAATGCGAATTTAAAATATATTTGTCTTTATGGACACCGACGGCATTGCTAATTGTGTTTAAGTGCCCGGTACCGGCATATTTTCACACGCGCTGCCTTGAGAGCATCGCTAAAATCCATGCGTCATAATGCGGTTACCGGGAAGCTGTGCTCAAACCGGCTTATTTCCTGCATCTGTGACATAACCTCGAGCGGGTAATCACAGGAGGTGCATCATAACAAGACAGATTAAATACATTTTGTCCTGAATAATGACCCGAAGGTTAAATTTGATTAGCTGGTGTGGATGCAGTCCACACTGCGTTGGGGTGAAACGCAGTGTCTCGATTGCGCAGTTTGCCCAATCATTGTGGTTTTATTATCTATATTCTTCTGAATGGAAGTCGTTGTTGCGTCCTCGCTATTTTAGTTATTTCCCTATGCAAACATGCGCTTAACGGACGTGTTTGATCGTTGCTGATCTCTTGCAGAGGCGCCGTGTATTTTAGACGCCGTGTCAAGTTATAAATAACTTAGATTTTTAAGCAGTCTTAAGTTCTTCTCCATACGTGGAGCTGCGTCTAGCCTTTTCTTTCTTTTTTTTTTTTTTTTTTTTTTTTGCGTATGGACGCGTTCAAAGTGAACGCCGGTTTTTGGCAGCAGATGTGGTTTATAGTCGTTGCCAGTAACACGGAAGGATTGCAGATACCAGCTGACATTATATAAATGTATATAATATTCAATTAGAAACATTTAGCATTGCAGAACTGAATGTCAAAGAAGCGCGCTGCAGCTAATGCGTCAAAACCGATGTCTAGTAGAAGCGCCAAAAACGATTACGCATACAGTTTTGTCAAGTCATGTAGGCTATTAATAATCGTGTGGATTTACCTGGTTAAATGGAATGGAAAGTAACAGACACGCACACTGGTTACCTTATTCGCACAGTTCTCTTTAATTTTGTGAAAGGGTTTGTTTCATTTCAGTGCTGCGTGATGTGCCGGTTGCTGTCGCAGTGATGCTCGTGGCAATGCACCACTATCATCATCCCAGCTGTTTTATTCCATAGGCCGCTTTCTGCGTCAAACACGAGGCGGAGCCACACGAGTGGAAATTCCCGGTATACCGGCCTGTGTTAGGCAAGAGATGCGGATACAGAAAGGGAATAGATGAGATAATCTGAAGTTCACGAGGGTCATAAATTGTATATTCATATTATTTTTAAATATGTGCGTTCTTAACACCACATAGCGCTTCATCAATCAAACCATGGTTTCAAATGTTTCTTAGAACAATATGTAATAGTTTATGATTTATTACACAAAGATGAGTGTAAAACGTTTTTGCCATATTAATTATTAATAGGGTTGTCATACACAGATGAAAGTGACCAGCAGGGGCGTCGGACTGGGGGGGTAAAGGGTACCGAGTACCCAGGGCCCGAGGCAGGGGGGGCCCCTTAGAAGTCAGTTTTCTATACATACATATTTGGTACGGGGGCCCAGCAAGATGGTTTGTACCCAGGGCCCAAAAGTTGGTGCTACACCCCTGGTGACCAGCACTATGAATGAACAGTTATATATATATATATTCAGGATCACTTCAATCTAAAATCTGTAGTGTGTGTGTAATGACTGAACTGACAGTGAACACCCCTTGTATCATGCCAACATAGCTGTTTGAATCTGAGAGAGAGAGACAGAAAGAACTGCTGCCAGTGGCTTTACACTATGTTCCATATTCAGACACGTGAGGATGCGATGCAGTATTTGGGACAAAGTGTGTGTGTGTTTGAGCATATGCAGGTGAGTGCATGTGGGTGGGGTGGGGAGTGGCCTGCTGCAGCAGGACAGTATATCTGAGGGGGAGGAAGAGACAGAAAGATCCTGTTACGTGGAATTAGCCTGGCTTGTGTTTCCAGAGGGCGAGTGGGCTGAGTTACAAGGGTACAGATGGTACTGATGAAGTGTGACAAAGAACGAGGAGACAGTGGTGTCCTTAATGTGGTACTAATGATTAATAAGGTCATAATGAAGTGTATGAATTAATAAGAATATAGCAATGATAATAATTTAGGTCTTATTTGAGTGCGTCCTTGTGTTGACAGAAGTGAGTGAGTTTTTTAGGACAGTGGATAGAGTTAAGTTTTGTTAATTACGTTTAAGTTAAGGTAAGTTTACCAGTGTTATTTTGGTTTCGGAATGCAGAATCAGATTATGGAAGTCGTGTGTGAATGAATGGGTCACATCTCCGTATTCAAATTCAAAACTATTTTATCCACAAAATAAATTTTTTATGAAGTCATTGTTTTATGTGTAAATCATATGTAATTTATGATCATTAACTTAAAGGAATATTCCGGGTTCAGTATAAATTAAGCTCAATCACCAGCATTTGTGGCATAATATTGATTACCACAAAAATTAATTTAGATTTGCCCCTCAAAAAAAAACCCAAAAATCTGGGGTACAGCGAGGCAACAATGAAAGTGAATGGGGGCCAATTTGTACACATTAAAATACTCACTGTTTCAAAAGTATTTCCACAAGACATAAACAATATATGTGTTCACATGATTTTAGTGTGATAAAATCCCTTACTAACCATTTCTGTGTAAAGTTATAGCCAATTTTACATCTTCGTTGCCATGACGATGTATTGTCAACAAACCTTAACCATGTGTTCAGATCAGAGGAGGCGAGAGTGTAAAAATTAGCTCTGGCTACCCTGCCAACAATGCTATGGAAGATTCGTGGATGCTCTGATGTATTTGGCGGCAACGTTCGTTTGGAATGCTTAGTTTTGTGAACTATATTTAAAGGGGCCGCAAAACATCCAGACATGTCGACCTGTATCTTTTTACCAACCTATCACAAGTAGCGTATATCCTCATGAAATATTTTAAATGTGAAAGTAAGAAATCGATCAATGGCAGAAAACAAATTATGGTTGATGCCGGCCATGGATGCGCCGCTTCTTGCCACCGAGAGATGCTGGCTACCATAGAAAATGAATGACTTCCTGTTGATCTGACACTCCAATTCTAGCAGAAGAATTAATGTAATTGCTTTTATAAAAATACAAGCTTCACATTTCAGCCCCACAATTGGCCCCATTCACTTCCATTTTAAGTGTCTCACTGCAACTTTGATTTTAGTGATTTTCCTTTTTTTAAGAAAATGAGGAACGAGTTGAAATAATTTTTAGTTGTAATCAACTTTATGCCACAAATGCTGTCGCTTGAACTCAACTTGTATTGAACACATAATATTCCTTTAAGACTCTCATGATGTTGTACATACTCAGATTATTATAAATTCAACAATACATTTAATCAAATATTTAATTTATAAAAATTTATGATTAAAATAATCAATCTATGCCACTCACATTCTGTCCATCATCCTGAATAACATTTAGTTAATCAGAATCTCTGTCTTGATGTTTCCTTTTCACCTTCTGTTGAGCACATAATCAATAAATGATTCATATTATAACCACTTTTTTTCCTGATAAATGGAATATATAAATGACAAATGATCAATTAAATTACTGTGGTATTGATGTGACAAAGACTCTTCAGTTTTTCCCAATTCATTACTTTAATAATATCATATTTTTAAAATTTTCATAATAACATAAAAGATCTCTAACGTTGTGTGTTGCCCCATTGCTTTGGCAAAGCATCTCTCACTTCCCGTCAGTCCACCCATACCCCCGCACACACACACACACACACACACACACACACACACTGGAACCACCTGGCTGCATCCGAGTCACCAAGGCATTTTGAGCACACAACATCATTTGAGGTAAGTAACATTAACTAACGCTACAGTATCCACCGTAGTTATCCACTAGTCCAAACACAATTTTATCATTATCAGTTTACAACAGCAAACAGATAGCATTACTGGAGAAGTTATCATTGATTAACTTTAATCTAATGTTAGCTAAGTTAGGTGACGGTAACGATGACATATCCGGCTGCTTGTAGTGAAAATCAATGTATAACAAATGTAACATTATATCTAGCTAGCTAACGTTAGGTCTATTTTTTGCTAAAAGCTTAAATTTTTCTGCTACAAAGTTGAACAGGGAAATTAAGATGTGCCCTCCTCATCCAGTATATTTCAATTTTCTAGAAAATAAACCAGTTCAACACAGGTAACCACTTTTGCTTCATTTCTTAATGGCTCAAATACAGTATATGCTCAAGTCGATTTTGTGTTTTGACCATTTGTGAACTGCGTTAATCTCTGTCTCGTTTACCATGCTTTGTGGGTGTGACTTTTTTGGCGTGTCATCACCATTCATATCTACACAAGCATTGTGTTTATGATTAAATTACTACTAGAGCACAAAATTGTCTACAAGAACACAAAGTTCTTCATAGATCTAGCCACTTAATTTTGCTCTTAAAGTGCACCAGATTGATGTATTTAACTTTAAAATGTACAGAATGTTCTTCTGGGGAAGCATGCCCCTGGACCACAGTCTCAAAAAAACATGGCTCTGCAGTTTTTCCAGCACATTATACCCCTGTCCTATTATCCAAATTTTAGACTTGTTTCTAGATCAGTGTTAGAATGCCACTCTTTGGAGGATGAAAGGTTTGTTATTGTAGGGGGTTAAGTGGGCATGATTGGATAAGTTGGGTCACATCATCACATTCTGTCCCGGGGCCATTTGTAAGTGGAGTGGATACTCAAGGTCAGATTACTGTCCTCATCTTTCCTCAGTGTTGATGTAGCGTAACTGCCTCCTCAGGTCAGTGCTGCCGTGATGTTGTTTCAATGATGGGGAGATGTTTGGATGGTTGGGTTCAGGTTCCACACCACCACAATCATTTATTCATGTAATCCTTTGGTAGGAGATGAAGCAGAGAAGAACAGTCCATTCAGAACGAGGGAATTCTGTGTCCATGCTCAGACCAGCTGACCGTTAGCTTTGTTCTAACTGAAACTGTAATAAACAATAAAGTGTCAGGTTTGAGCAAAGAGTTTTGAATGTAACAAATAAGTGCTAATTGGGGGAATAAACGTAATGACAGCACAAGAGAAAGAGAAAGTATGTTTGATTTGTGCATGAATGAGAAAGAAACTTTGGTACAAAGAGTACAAGAATTCTCGGACAACCACTTTTAAAAAGTGAAGCATTCACATTCCTAATGTCACTGTAGCATGGAGCAGTGATTCAGTGTTTCAACCAGGAACACACTCACACAGATGCCCTGCACTCTGCCAAAGCAGCTTGGCTCGGCTGGGCTCAGTAGATAAAGAATATGGACAGATGGAAGGATAGAATGATGGTTGGGGAAGAACAGGAAGAGGATAAAGATGTAATACTTTAACAAGATGGATTATAGATTTTTTTACAGGTTAAATTCCTCTTTTGCTGATCAAATAATATATGGAACCTTTCAAAGAAATGTCCTGGTGCTGTTTTACTCCGAAAATAATAATAACAATGAAGGATTCTTCTGGAAAAAGGGGAATAAAATAATCTGATTAATTAAATTATTTAAAAAAAAACAATCTTGATTGATAAAAGAAGCTTATTAATGTAGATTATGTTACAGTTATATCAAAATGCTTAGACATTTTATGCACACATAAAGATCAGAATCAGAATGAGCTTTATTGCCAAGTATGCTTACATAGAGTGGTGGTAGTGTAGTGGGCTAAAGCACTTATCTGTTAATCAGAAGGTTGCTGGTTCGATCCCCACGGCCACCACCATTGTGTCCTTGAGCAAGGCACTTAACTCCAGGTTGCTCTGGGGGAATTGTCCCTGTAATAAGTGCACTGTACTGTAAGTCGCTTTGGATAAAAGCGTCTGCCAAATGCATAAATGTTTAAATGTTTAAATATACTGTATAAGGAATTTGTCTTGGTGACAGATGCTTCCAGTGCACAAACAATACAACAACAAGGCAGAGATACTAAAAACTAGAATAAAAATAAAAAGTGAATAGAAAATATAAGTATATATAGAAATACATAATAAGACAAAAATATACAAATACGTATGTACAAATACAAATTGGTAACATACAGGGTGTACAGTGCAAGGGAATGTAATGGCAGAAGAGGTAGGATATGTTGGATAAATATAAGTAGACAGCTGTGTTATGCACATAATTATTGCTCAATGGGGCAGTTTTAACTGTTCATGAGATGGATAGCCTGAGGGAAAAAACTGCTATTGTGCCTGATGGTTCTTGTGCTCAGAGAACCTGAATGACTCCACTGCTGCCATAGTGCTGTTCAGAATGGTGAGCAGGGTCAATGTTGATGTGTTCTTCCTAAAGTCCACTATCATCTCCACTGTTTTGAGTGTGTTCAGCTCCAAGTCTGAGGATCTGGTTTAATTTAGTCTGGAGAATAGCTGGGATGATGATGTTGAAAGCTGAAATGAACTCCACAAAAAGGATCCTTGCATATGTCCCTAGTCTGTCCAGATGTTGCATGATATGATGCAACCCCATGTTGACTGCATCACCAACAGACCTGTTTGCAAGATAAGCAAATTGAACGGGATCCATAAAGGGTCCAGTGATGTACTTCAGGTGGGCCAACAGCAGTCTCTCAAATGACTTCATCACCACAGTCTTCAGAGTGATGGGTCTGTAGTCATTAAGTCCTGTGCTTGTGGGTTTTTTAGGACAGGGATGATGGTGGAGCATTTGAAGCAGCAGGGAACTTCACACTGCTCCATTAATTAGTTGAAGATCTATGTGAAGATGGGGTCAGCTGGTCAGCATAGGGCTTTAGACAAGTGGGTGAAACACCATCTGTTTCCAGAAGACCCGACACACATCCTCTTCACAGATCTTAAGTGCAGGTTATGTAGCAGGAGGGGGGTCACAGGAGGTGTTGATGTTTACAAGAGGTGTTTATGTAGATACTGTGAACAATAATGAATTATTTCACAAATTTTTTTTAAATGATAAAAAAAGTCTAAATTATTTTGTAAACCTTAGGTTTGACTTGAGCTTTTATTTATTGCACTCTTTTTATTGCTCCATTACAAAGCTATACTCACTTTGCTGAGTTTACTCCTTTGTGATGATGGTGATGAGGGGGAGCTAATCCCAGTGTGCTGTAATCAGATTATTTAATCTGTACTTAGAGGCCCAGACCTAGCCCAGTCTACATCTCACGGCATACCAGATGGTCCACTAAAGCCGCAAGGTCTCTTTACACACATACCCATCCACTTACATACTGGATGAGGTATTCAGTGTTATTTGCTCTTTAGCAACGGCAGAGTCTCTGTGACACACTTTTAAGATCAGTCTCAAAGCACACAATTTCGAGAACATAATGTTTTTTGTGTCGTTTTTCTGGGCTGTATCAACATGTCTTTAAAACAATAATTTAAACACTGACAGTAGTATATCACATACAAAGCCCTCTAGGGCAGTATTGATGTGCCTTCTGCAATAGCAGTGGTTTCAACTGTTGTGTACAGCTTGCTCGGTTCTGCAGGGAGATATTCATCAGAACTAATTTCTGAACAGAGGAGATAAGCTCTGTCAGGGATTCCCTCTGGTCAACAAGCATTATTTAAAGATACAGACACAAGATTAAGAATTTCTACCCCAACGGGTGATTCTCGCAAAACCTGTCAAGAAAATGTCCTGGTCAAATATTACCCCAATCAAACAATGGCCCTAAAAATAGGCTTCTTTTTTATATTCAAAATTGAATGTAATATAAAACATTTATATAGCACTTTTCTGACACTACACTCAAAGTGCTTTACATTGTAAATTGGGGGTTCTCCTCAACCAACACTAGTGTGCAGCATCCACCTGAATTATGCAACAGCAGCCATAGTGCACCAGTACACTCACCACACACCAGCTGTTGGTGGAGATAGTAGAGTGATGCAGCCAATTAATGGATGGGTTATTAGGAAGCCATGATTGATAAGTGGCAATGGGGGGAATTTGACCAGGACAAAAAGGTTACACCCCTACTCTTTTATGATAAATTGTCATGGGATTTTCAATGACCACAAAGTGTCAGGACCTCAGTTTAATGTCTTTTTCGAAGGATGGTACCTCTTTACATTATAGTGTCCCCATCACTGTACTGGGGCATTAGGACTCACACAGACAACAGGGCACATCCTGCTGATCTCACTAACACCTTCCAGAAGCAACTTCTCAACCCTGCTTAGTTTCAGTGTGCATGTGGTCTAGAGCTACAGGGAGATATGGCTGCTGGCATGTTTAAGTTCTTATTTGTCTGTACCTAAAAGTTCAGTGTCTCTTTTACCTGTAAGACGAGGACTTTTCTACACCAGCCAGATTGGGTGTTCTAATATCTCCCGTTCATTTTTATGCAAGTGGTCCATCTCAGGTAATAGTCTCTGGTTTTAGTTTACATATATATGTGTGTGTGTGTGTGTTTTTTTATATTATACTGGGTCAGCTGAAGCTGCTAACTGATAGATGAAAAGGGAGAAAAAAGCATCATGCTTTGTAAACATCAAATTTGGTTGGTGATTCTATTGAGTCTGCGAAAATGGCTCAAAGTCTTGACATAAAAACTTGCATAAGCCATAGGCACTCTCAAACCTGAATCTTAACATATGGACCAAGACATAATTTTCGTTAATGTGATAAGTTGACGATGTGAAATATGTTTATATGATCATCATGGCTGCTAGTTGAAACCAATTCAGTTGTTTGCCGAAGTGAAACAAAGTGTTAAGACCTCATTTGGACTTCTCTATTATGTGTCACTCTAAGGTGTCACACAGACCCTGGTGACTCAGTTCATGTTTTAAACATTATAAACAAACACATTTGTAGAGGCTGTGTTCCACTGCTGTTCCCAAAATGGAACAGCAGTGGAACACAGTATGCTTTGCTATATAGAACATATAAAGATGTGAACACACTGTATGTGTATACACACATGCAGACTAAATTAGTCCTCCTATTACAAGAGCATCAATAATTTGTGATAAGAGTTCAGGGGACAGACTAGAGTAAGTGCGTGTATGTTTGTGTGTGTGTGAGAGAGAGAGTGTATGAGTGTGGGTTTGTGTGTCTGTGTGTTCTGACTCAGTCAGTAGAAATGTCAACGTGCTGGCGTGTAATTCCAGCCTGTCGTCTCTGGTTCTCTGACAGACCAGTAGCCCTATGTTTTTCATCATGAGGAACACACAATCACTAATTTTACCACAAAGAGCACAATCATATCACATCAGAAATTAGGGGACCTGTGTTACTGTTTAATTTCACAAACTTTAGTAACTACAGTGACTTAATCTGCATAGCATACTATGATTTAAAATGATAAAAAAAAAATATTTAAACTTTGAATATTGCTTGTATGGTAGACAGCATCAGTTACACAATTTTGACTGGAGGGTTTTCTAGTTCCTATCTAGGAATTATTTGGAGCAGCGGGGGCTTTTCCCTGCAGAGCCAGACAAAGGTTACACTACTTTCATACATGAAATTTGTTAAATTCCAGAAAGATTGCTGGATTGCCTATATGTACCTCATCTGCTATTTACACATGCATTGAAATTCTGTCTTTTATCTGTTTTGGTACCATTCACATCAGCACCAAAATGACTCTGTGATGTCTTTCGCTAGAAAGGCTTTTGGTCCTGAGTATACCTTGTCCTGAAGGAGGCTCATTATTTTATTAGTTAATTATTTTATTAGTTTTATTGTGTTAAGTTACACAATCACTTACTCTTCTGTAAACTGTCAACAAATCACTTTATATTTTCTATCCGTCCAATTTGATTACTTTTTTTTTACTCCAGAGTCACAGACATTAAACAGCATTGAGTAATTGCGTCTTCTCCATCAGAACTTTGTGACTAGTCCATAGCAGACTTCTTACGTAAGTGCGTCCTGACATCCTGACTGTCAAACCATCCTGACAGTCAAACCATCAATACAGCTTTGTTCACATATAGCATCATAACTGAACATTTCAGGTAATGTTACATCTTCTAATTCTGAAAAATGGAGCTGATTTACCAATATTTCACAACAGGTATTTCGTAAACTGTAAAATTGTGTTCATTTTCCGAAATGGATTTACAGTATGTGTGACAGTGCCAGTGCAGACAACCCTTCCACTTCTCTATCGCACATTTACAGCAGTTTTATAAAATGGCCCCATCTCTACTTTGTAAAAAGTTGAAACCTGCTACTGTTACCTAAAAGGAATATTCCAGGTACAGTACAAGTTAGCTCAATAGACAGAATTTGTGGCATAATGTTGATTACCACAAAAAATCATTTCGACTTCGAAGTAAATAGGGCCAATTGTTGGAGAGTTTAAGGGCAGAAATGTGAAGTATCTTTATAAAAAATATAAAAGCAGATTAATTCTGTTAAAATGGTATTATATGAGCTGTAAAATTGTTTAAAACATAGTTTTTAGAGTCATTTTAGAGTTTAAGTGTTTACAGCATTACATTGTCATAACAACAGTGTTGTACAATTGAATATACATTTTCAAAATTAGTAATCTATTTTATTACACTAAAATCATATTGACCCGTCTTATGGCTACACTTTTGAAACTGTATATTTTAATGTTAAAATATTCCCTTCCATTGTAAGTGCCTCAATGTAACCTAGATTTTATTTTTTAATTTTTTTTAAAGAAAAGGATGGACAAGTCAAAAAAATGTTTGTGGTAATCAATATTATGCCACCAATGCTGTTGATTGAGCCTTAAATATTCTTTTAAGGAGCTATTTCAACCTGATCTATCCCTTAAAAAAGTTTTGTTGGTGTAAAAATGTATTCAGGTTAATTCAGTGATGTTAAGTAATATTTTTGACTTGAATAAAACATTTCTTTAGGTTATTTTTTTAACAAGTTCCAAGTGGAGAAACACAACACATAATAAAATTTAATTTGGAACAACAAACCCTGGATTAGCTTTAAACTCTACTTAATTTAATCTTATTGGTGCAACCCACCCTAAGTGTATTAGGAGGTTAAGAGGAATATGTTGGACTATGTTGAATTTACAGTCAGGAAAATAGTTATATTGCATTTATTTTGCGATTTTACAAGTTTAAATACATATTACTCTGTTACATCCATGCCCGAAAAAGTTACCTGCTAGGACACAATACATTTTTAATGAGAGGGGCAGGTGGTACTTGTGAACATCATCCCTATGGTCAAGCATGATGGTGGTAGTGTGGGGATGATTTGCTGCTTCAGGGCCAGGGCGACTTAGAATAATTGAGGGAAACATGAATTCTGCTCTCTACCAGAAAATCCTAAAGGAGAACATTTGGTCATCAGTCTGTGAGTTGAAGCTCAAGCGCAATTGGATTATGCAGCAAGACAGTGATCCTAAGCATAGGAGTATGTCCACATCTGAATGGCTGAAAAGAAGCTAAATTAAAGTTTTGGAATGACCTAGTCAAAGTCCTGAATTGAACCCAATTGAGATGCTATGGCAGGACCTTAAACAGGCAGTTCATGCTCGAAAACTACCCAATGTGGCTGAACTAAAGCAGTTCTACAAAGAAGAGTGGGACAAAATTCCACCACAATGCATCTGGTTACAGTTGTTGCTGCTAAAGGTGGCACAACCAGCTATTAAGTTTAAGGGTGCAGTTAGTTTTTCACAAGGGTGACATATGTGTTGGATAACTTTTTTGCTTCAATAAAAAAAAAAAAAAAAATATATATATATATATATATATATATATATATATATATATATATATATATATATATATATATATATATTTGAAAACTGTATTTTGTGTTTACTCAGGTTGCCTTTGTTTTATGTTAGATCTTGTTTGAAGATTTAGTATGAAAAATAGAGAAAATAAATCAGGATGGGGGCATATACCTTTCCACAGCATTGTAAATCTAGCATAAAAAGCATGGAAACGTATTATATATATTTTTTCTCTCTCTTCAATTTTTCTTTTATGTTTTTTTTCTATGATCTGCACCTGTTCTGTTTTTTCCACTCTTATCTCTCATCACTCCCTCTGTTCCTGTGTGTGTACTCAGCTGGTGTTTAATTCAATAGAGATGAAAGAGGACGCAGTTGCATGTTAGTAGAGTTTCCACATTGTGTGACTTATCACTCTTTTATTTGAGCTTACAATACAGTACATTTAGCCACAATTAAAAAGTCAGATTCCAAAAATGCTAAAAATGTTTTTTTGCCTAAAATGTGTCTAAAGTGACACAATGTTTCAACTGTAAGATCAGTGAGATCTGATAGGGGTGATCCTCACTTTCTATTTACTTAATTATTGAGTGGTGTCATCACACACACGCATTTGTTACAGGATCTTTGCCACTGATGTGCGTCCTATCTGGACTGGTTAAAAGGTCAGTGTGTGTGTGTGTGTGTGTGTGTGTCCTGTTAGTTTTGGGCAGGTGGCATGCTGAGAACTGTCAGGCATTAAATGCAGACACTGACAGAGACAAGCTCACACACACTGAGAGATCACAGCTCAATATCTAATTACCCTACAGGAAGTGTCAAATATTCATCTACTTCTCTCTCTGGTAATCTCTATCTCTTTGGATATCTCAGTCTGTCTGTTGGTAACTCCTACTCCCTACACACACTTCTCTCTCTTTCCATCTGTCTCCTGTTCTGTACTCTTTATCTATCCATCTTCCTCTCTCACATTCTCAATCTTTTTAAACCACCTGAGACCCGGGGGAAATTGCTGTGTTCCTTTCCATGTCCCTTTATAATTTGTAACTAGTAGCACTTATTAACCATACAAATGAAGCAAAAACAGCAAATCATATTCATAAAAATATATTTCTTCATATGGGGACAGAGAGTCCATCCATCCATCCATCCATCCATCGTCAACCGCATATCCTGTGTACAGGGTCGTGGGGGGCTGGAGCCTATCCCAGCTAACATTGGGCGAAAGGCGGGGAACACCCTGGACAGGTCGCCAGTCCATCGCAGGGCCACACATAGACAGACATACACTCACACTCACCTCCACATCCACACCTAGGGCAATTTTTTTGGGAGATACCAATTAACCTAGCCTGCATGTCTTTTGGATGGTGGGAGGAAGACAGAGGGTCCATGTTATGGAATTTTTTTAACCTAATACCAAGCTATAGAAAGTCAGCTTTGTGTATCAAATTGTTTATTACAAAGTGTTCTTTACTTTGGCAGCAAAATCTCAATGTTCTCTATCTGCATTGTCAAACTCAAGTGGTAGCCAGTGCTGTTGCATTTGAATAACTTCTGAATAAAAATAATGGTCAACATAGTCAAAAGGCTGCAAATCATGTTGAAATCTAAATTAACTTCATCAATTTTGAATCTATGTACTGTTCAACAAGGCACAATGACTGATCAGTGCTAATTGTTATCTGCAGCCTGGAACTGAACTCCTAAGCTGAATGAATGCTCTTGGCTGCTTAGCAACGCAATAGGCAGCTGTATTGCTGCCTTTAATGGCTTAACCTACAGAGTTTTTTATGAATGCACTGATCTCAGAACAGTTTGAAAGGCATTCATCCTACCATTTTATACAGCCTCTGAAGGCAGCATTTTCCTGCTTTTGGATGAAGTCATTGATTCCCAATGGTGATCACACTACTAGGTCTTGGGTTTTTCATAAATAAAGTGTCAATGTCCTCATAAAAGGACAACTTGATTAACTGTGTGCCCTCTCATGATGAATGACTGAAATTTTCAAATTGGCACATCAGGTGATCACGTCTCAAGATCACGTGAGAGTCTTCTGAACTCTAGGCACTCTTCGCTGACAGAGAACGCTTGCAGGTCCCCAACCATCTTGATGGAAGTGAGCGGCTCGAATGGGGCACTCCGTAGGCCTAAAAGGACCATGGAGAACTATCATTAGGGAAAGAATCACTACCTAGGAGGGTTCAACCTCCTGGCTCCTCTCAGGAACCTGATGATCAGGTCATGCTTACCAAGAAACTTACCTACAACAGCATCATAAGAAGGTCCTTCCTCAGGGGAATTTGCCTGGGATGTGCTGTCATGAGGAGCGTGAGGTCAGAGAACCATGTCTGGGTGGGCCAATACGGAGCCACGAGAATGACCTTCTTCTAGTCCTCCCTGACCTTGCACAGAACCTGTGAAATTAGGCTCACTGGGGGGAACACGTATTTGCGCAGCCCCCGGAGCCAGCTGTGTATCAGCACGTCTGTACTGAGGGGAGCTCCCATCAGGGCATACCAGAGCTGGCAGTGGGAGGATTCCTGGGAAGCAAACAGGTCTACCTGTGCCTTGCAGAAACGACTCCAAATCAAATGGACCTAGGGGTTTAGTCTCCACTCTCCCCTGAGCGTCACCTGCTGCAACAGAGCATCTGCTGTGGCGTTGAGGTTGCCAGTGATATGAGTGGACCTGAGTCGCTGCTGACTCCAGAGGAGGAGTTGACGTGCAAACCACCTTGGTGGTTTATTTTAGCCACTGTCACCATGTTGGCTGTCCGGACCAACACGTGCTTGCTCTGGATCAATGGCAATAGCCTTCGTAGGGGGAGCAGTACTACCAGCAACTCGAGGCAGTTGATGTGCCAACTTAGGCAAGGTCCTATCCAGGAGCCAGTGGCTGCCTGCCTGTTGCACACGGCACCCCAGCTGGTCTTGGAGGCGTCCGTCGTAACCACGATGCATCTGGACACTTGCTGTATGGGGACTCCAGCCCGCAGGAATGCAAGGTCTGTCCAAGGGCTGAAAAGGCAGCAACAGGCGGGCGTGAGAGCCATGCTTAGATCCATGTGTGCTGCAGCGCCATGCGTACCTCAGGACTTGGTTCTGGAACCAGTGCTGTAGCGGTCTCATATGCATCAACCCAATTGGTGGTCACGCCATATGCCCCAGGAGCCTCTGAAAGTACTTCAGTACATTTCCAGCTTGGATAAGTTCAGGTAGTTCAGCGCCGACTGTGCATGCTCGCATGTGAGGCATACTATCATTGACACCGAGTCTAATTACATGCCGAGAAAAGAGATGCTCTGAAAAGGGGAGAGCTTGCTCTTTTCCCAGTTGACCCGAAGCCCAAAACGGCTGAGGTGTATGAGCACCAGGTGTCAAAATGTGCTTTTGCGTCAGTATCTTGAACGGGAGCCTGTGCAAGGCCCGGTTCAGAACTCGCAGGTCCAAGATTGGCCGCAACCCACAGCCCTTCTTGGGAACGATGAAGTAAGGACTGTAAAACCCCTGTCTCACCTCGGCTGCAGGGACAGGCTCTATCGCGCCCTTCTGTAGGAGGGCCGCGATCTCTGCCCGCAGACCGGCAGTGCTCTTGTCCTTCACTGACATGAAGAGAACGCAGCGTAACCGTAATCGCATAGCCGAGTCGGACGGTTCTGGCCAGCCAACATGACGGGTTGGAAAGCGATACCACGAGTACAAACTCAGAGCAAGGGGCACTAACAGAAGGATCGCATCCGACGTTCCTGGAGATGGGGCGGCAGGGGATGCCACATCGAGGAGCGGTGCTCTGACACGAGGCGGCGGTGCTGAGGGGACCCTCGAAGCACTTACCTTGGGCTGTTCTCGAGACTCATCACCACCACCACCGGCCTTTGCGTGATGGTTCCACTCAAGCCCAACACTCGCGGCGGCCCGGTTAAGCATGGCGGTCAGTAGAGTGTAGTCAGTGGAGGGCAGAATGGAGAGAAAGCCACTGGAATGTGCTGTATATCCAACAGCACATGCTTCTGAAGAGGTGAATGGATCAGTAGTAGTATTCAGCTCGCTGAAATACAACCACTGGGCTTCGAAGAAAAAATCTGAATGAATCCGCATTCCAGCCTCCCTTTTATACCCATATTTCAGTGGGAGTGGCATGCAAATTCTACTCACCAATTCTCATTGGCCTTTTCTCAAAGATCTGAAGGTGTCTCGGGCTCTCAAGATTGACCCCTAGGGTCACTACATTGACACAACGTCGAGTGTGTGACAGAAGGGGAACCCCTGTTCTCTATGTAAAAGTGCTTTGAGTGTAGTGTAAGAAAAGCGCTATAGCGCTAAGTGTCAAATTTATTCACTCAAAATATGTAAATAGGAGTGTTTTTTATCTTCATCAAAGCAAGTAATATTTCAGTTTCATTGTAAAACATAATATCAACATGAAAATAGCATGTTATGACTCCGGCTCAGAATATCTGTCAGTCATGATCACACACAGGCGATGTCCTTGTGAGCTCAAATTATGAGATTCATCCACCACAAGAGCAGTGCAGAAACATGACTGACGTAAAGTGTGCTTTCGCAAATTGCTTGCAATTTTAAGTTTAAACCACAGATGTCTTTAGAGAGCACAAAGTTACATTGTGCAGCTTTAATAAGGGTTCTTACCAGATATACTTTGGTTTGGTCTACACCACCTTGTTTTGTCATGTGACTCCAGGCTTGAATAATTTAACCCTTAAATGAAAGCCTAGAGTCTCCTGATTTGGTTTGAAGGGATAGTTCATCCAAAAATTTTAATTCTCTCATCATTTACTCACTCATGCCATCCCAGATGTGTGACTATTTCTTCTGCAGAGCACAAAGATTTTTAGAAGAATATCTCAGCTCTGTTTGTCTTTACAATGTAAGTGAATGGTGACCAGACTTTTGAAGCTCCAAAAATCACATAAAGTCAGCATAAACATGATCTAGAAGACTCCAGTGGTTAAATCCATATTTTCTGAAGTGATATGATAAGAGTGGGTGAGAAAAAGTTCAATGTTTAAGTCCTTTTTTTTTTTTACCTTAAATCTCCTATTTCACTTTCAAAATGTGAAAAAAATTTGAAAGTGGAGATTTAAATATTTATCTGTTTCTCACACACACTTATCATATTGCTTCAGACGCTATGGATTTAACCACTGTATTCTTATGGATTAATTTTATGTGGCCTTTATGTGATTTTTGGAGCTTCAAAGTTCTGGTCACCATTCACTTTGTTTGTGTTCTGCAGACGACAAAGTCATACACATCTGGAATGGCATGAGGGTGAGTAAATTATTAAAGAATTTTCATTTTTGGGTGATCAATCTCTTTAAATTAATTTATTATATGTATAGGGTACAGGAAATTTCATCATCCTCATTAGAGGACGCAGGGTCTTACAAGGTTAATTAGTGTCTCACCTGACCATGTGCATGAGTCGCTGTGCATACCAGTCTAAACAGGCATGTCAGTTGACCATAGAAATGCAGTTAAATCCTCATTCAAATGCCATTTTATGTTTTGGATATGCATGATGTACATTATGACTTAAATTTGTAAATGTAATGAAAAGATAAAGGTCTGCTCTTGACTTGTGTAAAACAATTGCTACTGCTGTATTTATCCACTGCAGCAAAGAAAAAACATTTTTAACAGGAAAAACCTTAAGCTTTAGCTGTTGTTGTTGTTTTATCATGCTCTCATAATAATTGAAAGGGATAGTTCACTCAAAATTAAAATTCTGCCATCATTTACACAACTATGTTGTTCAAACCCATATGACTTCCTTTTTTCCATGGAGATGTTATACAAAAGTAACAGGAAGAAGGATAGGGACTGACAGCCTCAGTCACCATTCACTTTCTTTGCATCTTTTTTTCCATACAATGAACGTGAACGTTGACTTAGGTTGTCATTCCCTGGGGTTTGGAACATTATTAGTGTAAATTAATGATGACAGAATTTTTTATTTTTGAGCTAACCCAAGTTGGCCTGAAGGTTTATGTCATATTGTGACCAGCAGGGGGCGCTACTAATTCAGAAACGTCCTGTGAGAGTCCCCTATGCGGAGGCCTCAGTAAATTCCTGGAAGGGAATTCACTTTTTATGTATTGCCAGTGCTACTAAAATAGAACTTTACTCCCTTGAGGGAGCCATTTTGGCTCTGCTGGAAGCTCAGTATCGATCTGCCTTTGTGGTCAAATGATACACAGTTTCCTGCTTTAATGATGACTGCTCCACTAAAATGGTACCTCTGAGTCTCAATGGAGCCATATTGGCTCTGCTGGATTAATGCTGTGTCACCCTGTATGATAGGATTACACATCCAGCCAATGGGAATAGGATTTAACAAAGGTAATGAATAATGTTAGTATGAAGAGCTCAAAGTCTGTCCATGCACACACATTTTCTCTAGTTCTGCTTTAGTTCTGATGAGATGAATTATTCAGCCTGTTACAAGAAAATGATCTTGACCTCTGAACACACACATTTTCTCTAGTTCTGCTTTAGTTCTGATCAGATGAATTATTCAGCCTGAAAATGGACCTGTAATATTCCACTTATGCTGTGTGTAAACACACAGAAGTCTGTGCTTTGATCTTTGTCTTCATTCAGATAAGATCAAAGTATAACAAATTGGATTTAAGCTGTTTTGAAGTCCTCATGTAGCAGAACATGAAGCCTCTGAACTGTGTTTGTGTGCACAAGTTTCACTGCACTTTTCAGGCTTTCATGTCACTGTGATCTGAAACAGACACATATTCAACCTAATCAGAGCTGTCTCTGATCAAAGACGTAATCATCCCTCTTTATGATGTCACACTGTTTTTGTGAATGACAGGAGTCTCAAATAAAAGAGCTGAATAATGGTTGCAATAGAACTATGATAAAAGACACCTATGTTCAATAAACAATTAATTATTGGAATAAACTATTCTTCACCAAGTAAAATAGATAATCCTCAAGTCTCATTTCAAGTCAAGTCTCAAGTCTCATTTATTTATATAGCCCCTTCAACTACAACGTAGACCAAAGGGCTGTACATCCAAAAACAAGAAAAAACATACATACAATATGCAATGACAAAGTCAAGAATTAAAACAGAATACAAATACGTTTTCACACGAATTTTAAAAACATCAACTGACGGTGCAGTTATAATATCAGGGGGAAGAGCATTCCACAGTCTAGGGCCAGCGACTGAAAAAGCTCGATCTCCTTTAGTTTTAAGTCGAGTTCTCGGAACAAAGAGCAGTAGACAATTAAAAGACCTTTGAGATCTACTAGAGTTCATTAGCACCAAATCCTTGATATATTCCATGGCCAATTCGTGAACAGCTTTATAAACATATAACAAAATCTTATACTGTATCCGATATTTCACAGGGAGCCAATGAAGCCTTTTCAGAACAGGAGTAATATGCTCCCTCTTCTTAATACCAGCAATCAGCCTCACTGCAGCGTTTTGAACCAACTGCAATCTTGAGATAAGAGATTGACTAATTCCTACATATAAAGAATTGCAGTAGTCCAAACGTGTGGAGATAAATGCGTGAATCACCGTCTCCAAATCAGGAACAGACAAAAAAGATTTCATTTTAGCAATAGTCCTTAACTGATAAAAACAATTTTTTACCACATTTTTAACCTGATAGTCAAACATAAGAGCAGAGTCAAAAATTACACCTAGATTTCTTATTTTAGGCTGCACATATGTTTCCCATATACCTAAAAAATCGGTTAAACCGCTGTCAGCCTTCTTCGTCCCAAACACCATGACTTCAGACTTGCTGGCATTTAACTGTAAGCAGTTTTGCTGTAACCAATTAGTCACCTCCTGTAAACAAGCAACCAATGATAAATTAGGGCTTGATCCTCCAGCTCCAATCGGTAAATAAATCTGAATATCATCGGCATATAGGTGATAAAATATACCATATTTCCTGAATATTTGACCTAGAGGCAGCAAAAACAGAGAAAAAGAATAGGTCCCAAAATTGAACCTTGAGGTACTCCACAATCCAGAGAAACTGACCCGGAGGAAAAATCCCCAACCCTAACAGAAATTGAACGCCCCCTTAAATATGAGGAAAACCAATTTAAAACCGTCCCTCTCAGCCCTACAACGTGTTCCAAACGATTAATAAGAATATCATGATCAATTAAATCAAAAGCTGCACTAAGATCCAACATGATTAGTGCCCCAGTATTGCCCGAATCTGCAATAAGTAATAGATCATTAGAAACTCGCAGTAAAGCTGATTCAGTACTGTGTCCTGCCCGAAAACCAGACTGAAAGACATCTAACACCTCGTTTCTAGCCAAAAAAGAACTTAACTGAGATAAAACTACCTTTTCTAAAATTTTAGAAATACAAGGCAGCTTTGAAATGGGCCGATAATTATTAAAATCCAACGGGTCAAGAGTATGCTTTTTAAGAAGGGGCTGAATAACCGCCTGCTTAAAACTTAACAGAAAAATGCCTGTATAAAGACTGCAATCCTAACTCAAAGCTATTTTCAGTTTCCCATCAACAAAGCGATACAGTACATTTCTACAAAATTTGCGTTAACAGGTGTACGTTCTGTCTCCAATGAAAATTTAGACTCGGTACTTTCTGTTTTAAAAGTGCCTTTCGTTGAAAAAATCAACCCATTCCGTGTGATCTTACATGGGTGGTATTGTCATTATACATGGATTTCAGTCAGCAGAAATAATTCCATGACTGAATAATTTCCCCTCTTAATTTCTCTCTCTGTTGTGTTTTAGTATGGGCGGTCGGATAGCTACCGTGTGGCCACCACGCAGGATAAAGGTGATAAAGGCTCTCCCAAAAAGAAGAAGGGGGCGAAGGATCTTGATGAACTGAAGAAAGAAGTTCCCCTGGTGAGTCTTACTGACAAAGTGTCATGGTAACTTTACAGTATTTTGTCTCTTATTTTTAAATGTTTCCTTTTTACTCCCTTTTTCAGACAGAACACAAGATGTCAGTTGAGGAAGTGTGCCGGAAATTTCAGACAGACATTGTTCAGGTAAATTCACACCCTTGGACAAATCTAAGCTTCGTGGCCCGTGGGCCAAATCCAGCCCATTTGAAATTTTCAGTGGCCCTCGTGAGGCTGCTAGTTGTCTTAGTCACACCGAATGCATTTTGTGACTGATCGTGCTGGTTTTTTTTTATTGTTTTCCTTCAGAATATTACACTAGATAGAAGTCGTGCCAGGTCTCAGTGTTTTTATCCTGTCTCGTGCAGGAGAGCACATTTTTTAACGCTGTCAGAGGTTGCAGTACTAATAATTGTTATCCATAATTTAGATGAAATGGAAGATTGAAGAACTAAAATTATGGATGTCTGACAAGCGTAAGTTAGGAGAAGCAGAAAAGTTCTATTCATTAATTTGGTCAAGAAAACAAAGTTTAAATCATTGCATCTTTAACTAACTTTACTGTTATTGTTCAATACAATTTTTATTATCAATCTGATTTACTCTCTCAGTTATGGACTAATTTTAAAGCACTTTTTGGTTTCGTTTATTTCATTTATTTTTGTGTCAATTTATCTTTTTACAAATGTTCTCTTGATGTTTTATATAGTGAACAAATATTATAGGCCTACGATAACACAATATCTGATAGCAGCTGTACGTTATCACAATATTCTGGCTGGACTCGCATACCCCAGAGATTTTTGCCAACTGGCCCACTTGCCTATGAAGATATATAGTCCAGATAGCCCTGGTCTTGGGAATAACAGTTCTTCTGCACTTCTTCTTGTTGACCACTAGATCATGCAATGCCTGACATTGCCATAGTAGACAATGAAAGTCATACAGTAAGGAATACTAATGAACACAATAGACAGAAAATCAGATGTTCACACATAGACAACATCTTGAAAATAACTTATGATAATGATAAATTGGATTGTAATTATGTACTCATTAACTTGCTACAGGAAACTGAATGGCTTGAATTTTATTTAAACTATGATGTCATAATTCTTTCTCTCGTTTTTTTCTGAAAGGGTTTAACTATTGCAAAGGCCAGAGATTATCTGGTTAGGGATGGGCCAAATGCTCTGACCCCTCCTCCTACAACACCTGAGTGGATTAAATTCTGTCGTCAGCTCTTTGGGGGTTTCTCCATCTTGCTGTGGATCGGAGCCATTCTCTGTTTCTTGGCCTACGCCATTCAGGCTGCTACCGAAGACGAACCAGCTGGAGATAACGTGAGATCACCTACACACATACAGTGACCCCAAAAAGTATTTGGACACTTAAGTCATCCTTAAAATGTGTCATAGTATAGATAGTAAAATATCTTTGCCATTTTTGCAATTACTTTAAGCAGTTGGTTTCAAGGTGATTTTTTTGTGGATGGATGAAGTCAGTTCCCCTCAAGTTCACACAGATGTCCTAGCAGAGTAACCAAAGGTGCAGGGCTGGACTGGTAATCTGGCATACTGGGCATTTTCCCAGTGGGCCGAAGCACTTTGGGGCCTATCAGGGGTGGACTGGACTGGTTGGTCGGCCGTGAAACAAGCGGGAAAACGAATGGGCTGCGACAAGCAAAAATGAGCTGTTAATATAAAAATTATGCAGAATGGACCACAAAACGACGGTGCGATATGCAGAAAAGGACAGCGAACAACCCATCTTCGGTTGGCCTTTATCCCTCTCGAGGTCTAATTAACCTGATTAGGGGCCGGGTGTGCGGAATCACGACCCGGCCAATCCCTCCAACATTCACAGATTATGAAGTGTGGCTAAAGGTCCAAATACTTTGTTAACACTGTTTGTTCCCATATATAAATGCAATTCTGATTTGTTGGAGATCAAATTATTCTTTGACTGAATGGCTCTCTGGTCTCCTCACAGTTGTACCTGGGTATCGTGCTGTCTGCTGTGGTCATCATCACTGGCTGCTTCTCCTATTTCCAGGAGGCAAAGAGCTCCAAGATTATGGAGTCCTTTAAGAACATGGTGCCCCAGGTACTGGCAACATGCCAGGCACATTTAAAAGACACACAAAAACAAAGATATGAGTGAATATATCAGTAGAATAAATGGTTTCTATCCACAGCAAGCGTTAGTGATCCGTGAGGGAGAGAAGATGCAAATCAACGCTGAGGAAGTAGTAGCAGGCGATCTGGTTGAGGTCAAAGGCGGAGATCGAATCCCTGCTGACCTCAGAATTACCTCCTCTCACGGTTGCAAGGTACACACTTATGAGTTTTAATGATGAGAGATTTCAATGGTTGCATGGGTTATTATAGTTTTTATAGTCGAATTTTTAATTTAGTTTTTATTTTATTTTATTTTTCAATTGTGTGTGTGTGTGTGTGTGTGTGTATGTGTGAGCGTGTATTTATCACTTTGTGGGGACCAAATGTCCCCATAAGGATAGTAAAACCCGAAATGTTTGACCTTGTGGGGACATTTTGTCGGTCCCCATGAGGAAAACAGCTTATAAATCATACTAAATGATGTTTTTTGAAAATGTAAAAATGCAGAAAGTTTTCTGTGAGGGTTAGGTTTAGGGGTAGGGTTAGGTTTAGGGGATAGAATATAAAGTTTGTACAGTATAAAAACCATTATGTCTATGGAAAGTCCCCATAAAACATGGAAACACAACATGTGTGTTTGTGTGTGTGTGTGTGTGTGTGTGTGTGTGTGTGTGTGTGTGTGTGTGTGTGTGTGTAAATAATATCCATATTTTCAATTTCTATTTCAGTTCATTTACATGTTTTATTTAGTTTTCATTTTAGTTAACAATAACAGCAGGGCTGCAGACATATCCCTGCATAACTTACACACTTGTTTACTAAATTATATCAATTAAATGTTGCTACCTAGTTGTCATTCATGTTTGTGTATCTGACATCATATATAGGTGGATAACTCCTCCCTCACTGGCGAATCAGAACCCCAAACGAGATCCCCTGACTGTACCCATGACAACCCTCTGGAAACCCGCAACATTGCTTTCTTCTCCACTAACTGTGTGGAAGGTGTGGAATTAACTAGAATACAGTGCTGACCTTGTCTATCCATTTAAATGTGAAGTTCAGATTAGGGATGTGCATGGTAATCATTTTTAATGTTCAGTCAACCACTAAGGTTTACAATTGCTTATTTATTTTTTCATCAGGACTCTGGAATAAAGTTTTAATGCAATGGATATGCATCAAACACTACTCAAAGCAGCAGAGAACAAAGTGCACTAAGAGCAATGAGTTTAAAGGGATAGTTCACCCAAAAATGAAAACTCTCCCATCATTTACTCACCCTCATGCCATCCCAGATGTGTATGACTTTCTTCTGCTGAACACAAATTAAGATTTTTAGAAGAACATCTCAGCTCTGTAGGTTTATACAATGAAAGTGAATGGTGACCAGAACTTTGAAGATCCAAAAAGGAAATAAATTCAGCATAAAAGTAATATCTTGACAGCAGTCTCCTTGGCGATCATGAGTTCAAGCTTGATTACACTTACTATAGCGCCATCTAACACTGCAGGCATCAAGCACTAGAAAGTGTAATCAAGCTTGAAATGAGGGATGAGCCTAAGTAAATAATGAGAGATTTTTAATATTTAGGTGAACTATCCCTTTAAATAATCCAATACATAGAACTTCAAATGATAAAATCACTTTAAAGTCAAACAAAAATAATCAATATGTCACTGTGTGTAACATAATATTCTTAACCAATGGAAACTACTTAATTTAAGTGCTAAACTGGATATGTGCTCTGCCTGGGCAAGTTCACATTTCAGTGAGGCAGCAAACACTAGTGCTGTCATGTGAATGGAGTTACACTGCTGTGGTTTATTGGCCTCGTTGGGATGCTTTCAATATTAAATGGTTTAGCATTTAACTTGTGGAATTATTGTCTGCACACCAGAGCAAAAGGGAATAAACATAAAGGGTAAGCCATTTATCAAGTGCTGTTTGTTTACATGTGTGAACAGCCCCTAACTCTATCCTTAAAAATCTGACCCGAACATGGACCAAAACCTGGCAGTTTCTCAGGTCCTGTGAACACTATTGCGAGTGTAGAATAACCAAAGAGTGATTTTGGTATTCGAAAACAGGCACGTAGAAAGGTTATCTGAATAACATCTATCTATGCATAACCCAAATTTAGAAAATGTGTTTTCTTTTTCAGGTACTGCTCGTGGTATTGTGGTCTGTACTGGTGACCGCACCGTGATGGGACGCATCGCCACTCTCACCTCAGGACTGGAGACAGGGAAAACTCCCATTGCCAAGGAGATTGAGCACTTTATTCACATAATCACAGGCGTGGCCTGCTTCCTTGGAGTGACTTTCTTCATTCTGTCAGTCGCTCTGGGGTACACCTGGCTGGAGGCCGTCATCTTCCTCATCGGAATCATCGTTGCTAATGTGCCTGAGGGTCTGCTGGCTACTGTCACTGTGAGTATTCTTAAAGGCAAAGACATTATTTACTGATGGGACAGGTGGGACATGTCTCTTTGTCTTTGCCAATTTTGTCCCAACCACTTTTTGAAATAGCTTTCAACAGGTAAGTGTCTAAAGCAGAAGAAACATTTTTAACAGAGTTTCCATTTCATTTGTGTGTGTAATAAGTGCTCGTTGCGGCTGTTATCAGTGACGTTGAGTGACAGCGGGCGATGTTCTCTTGTGCATTCAGATGTGCGCACTTCTCACTCTGCTGTTCCGCAGCTCGTACTCTTTTCCAGTTAAATTGCAAAGCAAAATGCCAACAGGTGTGTCCCCGCTCATGATATACATCCACTGACGTACAGATGAATCCTTTGTTTATTAAAATGAAATAAATGTTTAGATTGTGTTTGTCAGGGCACTGATCAGGGAGTCAGCCATTTTTAAGGCTGCCTCATTCGCAAAATCGTTCCTATGCTGAAACATTCGCTCCCTAAAAAATCCCACAATGCACCGTAAAAACCAGGGAACATCATTGCAAATCAACAAAGCGTGTTCTTTGGCCAGGGGTGCCCAAACTTTTGCAGACAACTGTAAGTGCTTAGATCAGTTAAACACTCACATTAAGAACGAATGGATCTATAACTTTTTTGTCTGAGAAAATCAATGTACACCGTGTCACAAACGAGCCCCAGTCCACCTCACCGCATATCTCGAAACTCTCATGTTATAAATGCGTGTTGCGCAAACTTTTATAAGGTTTCGCCGTTGACTGAAAACCTGCCCTGTACCTCTGTCAGCATAGCTGAAAAGCTGTTCAGTCTTGAACATTCGCAGCCCGGGACCAACTCACCCTCTGAAGCGCTTGAGAGTTTCAACTGTTCGTCCTATGATATAATGTCATGTGGTGTCATGAATAATCATGAGATAGCACCTTCTCTTTTATTCTTTTTTTTTTGTGATCAATATTTTTATTGAGTTTGAATAAGAGCACATCGATATCAAATCAGATATAGCACCTTCTCAGGGGATAAGGCATTCATAATTATAGAGTCATTAATAATTACAAGTGAAATCTGTTTTCAAACAATACATATTTTTGCATTTCCAGGTGTTGATACCAGTGGCACAGAAATTACACACTTGAGCTTTAAAAATGTCACTACAGTTCGGTCCAGTTACTTTATTTTACTGTAATCCAACTCCTCATTTATCTGTGTCTCAGGTGTGTCTCACTCTGACAGCCAAGCGTATGGCTCGTAAGAACTGCCTGGTGAAGAATCTTGAAGCCGTAGAAACACTAGGTTCCACCTCAACTATCTGCTCGGACAAGACTGGAACTCTGACCCAGAACCGAATGACTGTTGCACACATGTGGTTCGACAACCAGATCCATGAAGCTGACACTACAGAAGATCAGTCTGGTCTGTCCTTTTCTTCTCATGCAAAGCCTTATGATGATCTAGTATTGCCCACTGTATGACACCAGTGTTCTCTGCAGAGTCTAAGTGGGTCTCTCTGTGTAGGTGCATCATTTGATAAGAGCTCGGTGACGTGGGTGTCTCTGGCCCGTGTGGCGTCGCTGTGTAACAGGGCAGTGTTTAAGGCAGCACAAGATTCTTTACCCATCCTGAAGAGGGATGTGGCAGGTGATGCCTCTGAGTCCGCCCTGCTCAAGTGTATCGAGCTGTGCTGTGGATCAGTCAAGATGATGAGAGAGAAGAACAAGAAAGTAGCTGAAATCCCATTCAACTCCACCAACAAATACCAGGTTTGTCATCAGATATCGGTTGGCCCAGAAGCAAACTGCAGACTCACATTTTCTGCGCTAATTTTAGGTGAAAATATGCAGAATGCATAGGAAACATGGGAAAAGTTAGGTAAATGGAGGTGAGAGTACTACACTCTAACTACCAGCTCAAATTAGCCCAAATATTTCATCAGCGATAATTCATGGAGCAGTAATGTGAAGAATTGTGTTAATGACTGGTGTTTTACTTAGGATGAAATCTGCTGAGCTGTCTAGTGAGTTCGGCAGGTGCAGATTCTGTGCAGGCCTGATTATTCGTTTTAAAAATCAAACGGCAAACACCAGCTTGAAATATGATCAATGGGAAGAGCTTAATTTCAATGAAAAGCATTTTAGCACCGACAGTCTAATGTCGGAGTAGATATGTAACCCTAAAACTAAAGCATATATCAGATCTCTCAAAAGCATTAGTGCAACCTCATGCATTACCACCAAAAAATACCTATTAACCCTGTCTCCTTCTGTCCCCAGCTGTCCATCCATGAGACAGAGGATCCCAATGATAACCGCTACCTGTTGGTGATGAAGGGGGCGCCAGAGCGCATCCTGGACCGCTGTTCCACCATAATGCTGCAAGGTAAAGAGCAGCCCATGGACGAAGAGTTGAAGGAGGCCTTCCAGAATGCCTACATGGAGCTTGGAGGACTGGGAGAGCGAGTGCTTGGTGAGTATATAGTGTAGTAGTATACACTGGATGAAAAAAGTATTTGGACACTATTTGAGACTTTATTTATACTTCATTTGTCCAAATGTCATTGCATTAGTTTCAAAATATCAAAACAAGTGTAATCTGCAAACAAAAGATTAAAGACCTTCTCTCAGAATTAACTTTGCTTTTCTTGGCCATTTGTTTTTAATTACTTGTAACTAACTGGTCTCAAGGTGATTTTTAGTGGATGTGTGAAGTCATTTGTTCATCAAATTAACTATGAACATGTCATGTCTAACGTTTGACAAAGAGAAAGTGCAAAAATACTTTTTGTCTTAATTTTTAACAATAATTTTTTCACTATTTGAAACCTAACACATATTTTTGTGCAATGTTTTGCTTGATAAGTCTTGGTGTTAAACAAAGATTTTTAGAAGAATATCTTATCTCTGTAAGTGAATGGTGGCCAGAAATTTGACGATCCAAAAAGCACATAAAGGCAGCATAAAATGTATCCAAAAGGCGTTTAATCAATGTATTCTGAAGTGATATGATAGGTGTGGTTGAGAAACAGATCAATATTGAAGTCGTTTTTTACAATAAATCTGTACATCCACATTCATATTTTCTTCTTTTGTTTTTGGTGATTTGCATTCTTTCTGCATATCGCCACCTACTGGGTAGGGAGGAGAATTTATAGTAAAAATGGACTTGAATATTGATCTGTTTCTCACCCACACTTATTACATCGCTTCTGAAGATAAGAATTTAACAACTGGAGTCTTATGGATTACCTACATGGAGCTTCAAAGTTCTGGCCACCATTCACTTGTATTGTAAGGACCTACAGAACTGAAATATTCTTCTAAAAGTCTTTGTGTTCTGCTGAAGAAAGAAAGTCATACACATCTGGGATGTCAGATGGTGAATAAATGATGTGAGAATATTCATTTTTGGTGAACTATCCCTTTAAATGTCCAAATATAAAGTTTATAGAGTATGGTAAAAAGTTATTGTGTATGTGTATATACAATAAATTTGTCTCCTGTCCACAGGATTCTGCCATCTGTTACTTCCTGAGGATCAGTACCCAAAAGGCTTTGCCTTTGACACAGAGGATGTGAACTTCCAGACAGACAACTTGTGCTTCGTGGGGCTGATATCAATGATTGACCCACCTCGTGCTGCCGTGCCCGATGCTGTGGGGAAGTGCCGTTCTGCTGGCATCAAGGTCATCATGGTGACTGGAGATCACCCCATCACTGCCAAAGCCATCGCCAAGGGTGTGGGCATCATCTCAGAGGGTAACGAGACCGTGGAGGACATTGCTGCCCGTCTCAACATCCCTGTCAGTCAGGTCAATCCCAGGTAAGACAATAGCCAGGATGATGCATGGGCACACCAAAACAACATGCCTTTACATCAGCATACATTATATTTGTGGATATAGAGGCAAAGCCACACGTATATACACATAGCAGAGCCACATGAAACACAAATACACATATTTGTGTGCATGTATATAGATATAAGCACACATATAAACATACTTGCTTTTCTGATGGTCCTTTAGGGATGCCAAGGCTTGTGTGATTCATGGAACAGACCTCAAGGACTATTCTCAAGAGCAAATAGATGAAGTTCTGCAGAACCACACAGAGATTGTGTTTGCCAGAACATCACCACAGCAAAAACTCATCATTGTAGAGGGCTGCCAACGACAGGTAAACACACGTCCTAACATTAATATGTGAAAAGTGTAGATAGTTTATAGTCATTGCATTGCAAAAATCTTTGTTTTTAACAAGTATATTTGTCTCTATTTGTCTTTCAGTAAAAAAGTCTTAACATTCATACAAATATTTTGCATTTACTTGAAAGGCAAAATGGCGTAAGATATTAATATTTGTATACTGAGAATGTATCCAATATTTACTTTGTCTTATTAGAAAATATAGTATTTATTTTTTTATAAATCAAACAACTATAAACTAGTGAGGTTTATGGAAACAAGAAAAAATAATACCTAGGGGTAAGAAAAATAAACATATTTTTAAGAATGTTTTTATTATTTACACAATATTTGTTTAGTTTTTAGTATGTTTGGATATTTTTACTGCTATTTAAAAAAAATACAGATATTTTGTAGTGCAATCCTCCATAAATCCTCAACATTTCAATAATATCCTAATTATACTTTTGTTTTGTGCCTTTTTCTTTCTTTCTTTCTTTCTTTCTTTCTTTCTTTCTTTCTTTCTTTCTATACTTCTTTACTTCTTTCTTTCTTTCTTTTCTTTCTCTCCCAGGGCGCTATTGTGGCTGTAACAGGTGATGGTGTGAATGACTCTCCGGCCCTGAAGAAGGCTGATATCGGTGTTGCCATGGGCATTTCTGGCTCTGATGTGTCTAAACAGGCTGCTGACATGATTCTACTGGATGACAACTTTGCCTCCATTGTCACTGGTGTGGAAGAGGGTGAGAAAGATAGGAGACTGAAGTGTGAATGATTGGACAGGCCTGGTGTTGTCAAAACAAGAGGGTTTTGGGTGCATCATTTAAAAGTAAATGTTGATGTGTTTCTTCCTTTGCAGGGCGTCTGATCTTTGATAATTTGAAGAAGTCAATTGCATACACCTTGACCAGCAACATACCTGAGATCACCCCCTTCTTGTTCTTCATTATTGTCAATATCCCTCTGCCCCTGGGCACTATCACCATCCTCTGCATCGACCTCGGAACTGACATGGTAAGACTTGACAATACACATAATAGTGGAAATTGTGTACGTACACACACACACATATGCCTCTGATGTGTGTGAGCAAACAAATGTACTAGCCTATATCAGATAAACACATTCCCAAACACTCCTGCATACATTAAGCTGCTCATATACACACCTCAATACACACACACACACAAACAACAGGGTTCCCACATTCATGGAAAACATGGGCATAGCAGGGAATTTTAAAATGTGTTTTACAGGAATGGAAAAGTAATGTAAATTAATTATTTAATTGTTTTTTCTCAAACAGGCACTCAGATCTGCCTGAATAATTGATTAGCAAAAGATTTGGTCTGAATCAAAATTATTTTTAAAAATCTTTATCTAACAAGCACAAATAATCACAAACTAGAAAGGTCATGTCAATTTATTGGTCAAAAAGTGTTTGAACCATTAACCTCTTCAACTGTAGTTTTGGGCAGCCGCCTGCCATTTTTTACACTCAAATTTAAAAGCTCACCATTAACACATACTGTGGACTAGTTGCCAAAATTGGTCTGATTTTTCAGAATTGTCATTAGAAAGTTGAAAAGCCCCTTTGCTATGATATATAACATTTTATCAGCAATAGTTGATAACATACATTTGCGATTATTTGTTTAGCATGCTTTTCCTGCTGGACTGCATATGTTGTTCTGAACATCTAAGATATAACATTGGATTCCTGAGAACGCAAGCTTTCATTTGAGATATGATTTGTCTATTTAAGGGCAATTTGAAAATGTTATATTAATATTAATATTTCTACTACATGACCTCGAGTTGGCGCTGATCTTCGATGCAAATATTTTCAGGGCTTATTTTGTTATTTTATGTAAAATAAATCCAGAAGTGTTGGTTATCTGTGAAAAGTTCAGATTCTAAGCTTTCAAACAATACCACAAATGGCTGATTTATCTATTAGCACCCCAGAACATTTTAAGCACAAACTTTTTCGCAACATAGCATCCCCTTTTGGAGTTGAAGAGGTAAAACAATTCAAATGTTTACATGGACACAGAAGTTAACCTTCTCTTTGTCTCTGTCTCCGTAGGTCCCTGCTATCTCCCTGGCTTATGAGGCCGCTGAGAGTGACATCATGAAGAGGCAGCCCAGGAACCCTCTGAGAGACAAACTTGTGAACGAGCGTCTCATCAGCATTGCTTATGGACAAATTGGTTAGTTTGATCCACACATTTCTTGAACAACCAATGGGTGATGCCATGATGGCTTCCTACCTCTGTTTGCCTGTTTTCCCTTTCTAGTTTCATTAAAATTCATAGTAGAATTGACATACTCACTATGAACCAGAACCATTTGAAATGTAAAATTGAGATAAATTTGAGCTTAGGCTCAACATGTGCTCCAGTTACTTGACGTAAAAATAAGATTTTTCAAGGAAATACTGTATAGAAGCCTGACAAAGTAGAGAAGAATGTCTGTTCGCTGTGCAATATAGGTTAAATTCCATTCAGACACAGGGGGAAAGGAACAAGCATGCTTGAAGCTTTATAAATAAAAGATCCTCAAAAAAAAGGTGTGTTTGTGTACATCTGGTGCAGTACCTGGGTTAAGGTTGTATTCCAGAAAAAGGCAGATAGCCATTCAAAGTACCTCTCAACACATTTCCCTCATTTGAAAATGATTTGATATGGTCAATAAGCACACATCTGTTTATGTGTTTGTGTGTAGGTATGATCCAGGCTTTGGGTGGCTTCTTCGCATACTTTGTGATTCTGGCTGAGAATGGCTTCCTGCCCTCTCTGCTCGTGGGTATCAGACTCAACTGGGACGACCGTTCCTACAATGACCTGGAAGACAGTTACGGACAGCAGTGGGTAGGTGCTCTGTGTTTTAAAGTCGACAATGTGTTGTGCATGTGTTTGGGTGTGTTAGAGAGGTTAAAAGATGTTTCATCTCTAGTGTTCAGCATGTTGTATAATGTTGTGTTCATATTTTACAGACATACGAGCAGAGGAAGATTGTTGAGTTCACCTGTCACACAGCGTTCTTTGTCAGTATTGTGGTCGTGCAATGGGCTGATGTCATCGTCTGCAAGACCAGACGCAACTCAGTATTCCAGCAGGGCATGAGGTGAGTTCAGGAAGTTTGTGTGTTTGTCTGTGTGAAGAATAGGATGTAAAAGAAAGTTTTTTGTGTAACTGTGTGTCTTTTACAGGAATAAGATTCTCATCTTCGGGTTGTTCGAAGAAACAGCTCTTGCTGCATTCCTCTCTTACTGCCCGGGCATGGATGTGGCCCTCAGGATGTACCCACTAAAGTGAGTTGAACACAACACACCTGCACAAATGTATACACAGCTGGAAGTGAAACCTCCAGTAGTACGGCACATCCAGTTCCACCTTTTAGCAAGTTAAAATGCAAATGCATGTGTACAAAACTAGAAACTAATGTTGAAAAAATGCAATGATCTGACCATGGAAATTCAGTGCATTAATGAGTGCATTTATATTCATGTTCTTACACTTATTATGCTTAAAACCATTTAAATTAGTCAGATCATTGGGATTCAACAACAAATATAACTGTAGGTCATCTGCATAGCAGTATTTTCAAATCACAGAACCAAGAGATAACATGTTTTGAGAGAACAAAATTGGCCCTAACAGGGATCCTTGGTTGATGAGGATGAATATAGTTGAGGAGGACATCTCCAACAGACAATATATATTCCCTATTTGACAAATAGGAAGGAAACCAATATAAAGCCACCCCAGATATTCCCACTTATTTTTGTAGTCACCTTAAGCGGCATTTGTACTGGCTAATCCAATGTGCGCAAGTATTGTACACATGCCTCTTCACGGTTTGAGGTCAAAAGTAGAGAATAACTAGATTATATAAAATCTCATGTAAAAATGGGTTTCTTGTGGGTTTCTTGTGAGTTTCTTGTGGGTTCATACTGTTTCCACACATCCTATATTCTTCTCTATAAAGTAACATATAAATACAGTACTTTAAAAAGTACTCTGTTGAAAATGGTCACTTTCCTCACATGTTTCTCTCTCTTCTCCAGGCCGAGCTGGTGGTTCTGTGCTTTCCCGTACAGTTTCTTAATCTTTGTGTATGATGAGGTCAGAAAGCTGCTCCTGCGCCGGAACCCCGGTGGTATGTGTTCCTCACTACTGTCTTTGACACACACACACACACACACACACACACACACACACACACACACACATGTTGTGTTTCCATGTTTTATGGGGACTTTCCATAGACATAATGGTTTTTATACTGTACAAACTTTATATTCTATCCCCTAAACCTAACCCTACCCCTAAACCTAACCCTCACAGAAAATTTTCTGCATTTTTACATTTTCAAAAAACATCATTTAGTGTGATTTATAAGCTGTTTTCCTCATGGGGACCGACAAAATGTCCCCACAAGGTCAAAAATTTCAGGTTTTACTATCCTTATGGGGACATTTGGTCCCCACAAAGTGATAAATACACGCTCACACACACACACACACACACACACACACACACACACACACACACACATATGGTAATGCAAGTTACAGTGATTTTACTATGGGTAAGGCATATACGTAGGCACAAAAAAAAAAGAGTTATAAATGGCATTTTGAAACCACAGCATTAGCAATGTGATATCAGAAACTAATATTCAATAAAAAGTCCACATTGTTATTGCTAATTATAGGAATAAACAAATCTTCCACAGGTAATAAAGTTCTTTATCCTAAGTCTGTTTACGATTGCCAAGCAACATAGCAAGCTGGCGCTTTAATATACACAGATAATGAACTTAAATATGCAATAGAATGCGTGGTCTCGTGTGCATTTATAGTAATTTTACAATGACTTGTTTGTGTCCTGTTTGATACATTTAATCAGAATTTACAATCGGAAATATGAATTTTATATAAAACTCAATACATGATTGAATTATTTACAACATTTCTTAAAGAAATTCTCACTCTTTTTCTCTTTCTTGCAGGTTGGGTGGAAAGGGAGACATACTATTGATCAACAAGTTATCTTCTTTACTCTCATTCTTACATCTTCCATTTTGTTCTACTTCTCTCTTCTCTCCCCAATCAAAATGCACAACCATTCTCTCCTCCCCCGTTTAAAGAGACAGCAGCTTTAAGCCAATAGCACGTCTCTCCCCAAAGAGGAAACCACAAAGCACCTTTCAGACTTGGGACCGTCCACCATCATGCCCCCATTTCCTATAATACTCTTTGCATGTATTTTCACACGGCTGTGTACATAAAGTCTACTATATATCTTAAAGTGGCAGCTGCATAATCAATATGTAGATTCGAAAGGAGCTTTTGATGCTAAAAAGGGTGTATATACGCCCACCTATTAAAAAGGCCGTCCCTTCACACTTTCCCTCCTTCATTTCTTCTTCCTGTTCCTCCTGTCACACACGGATACACAGATCACACAAATCTGTTGTTGGATCCCACAACACACTGCTCAACTCTGTTTATCACTCTGACTTTCTCTGTTTTAATGAAATTTTGTTTAATAATTTTGCTTGTTAGGTCATTTTATGTTCTTTATTCCGTAAGAGAGATGGCTCAGTGGCTTTGAACAGTTTATATCATTTGTATTTTCTATTGAAGTCTGATGGAAACAAGCATGTTGTTTCTGTTTCCCACATTAGCATTCTCTATTTCTCTCTTTCTTCTGCTCTTTTATGCCTTTGTTTGTTTGTGTGTTTGTTTGACCCACTGCTACAATAACCCTAAATGTTTCAAATACAATTACAAACTCTTGTGTGTTTTAGAAAAAATGTAAACAATACCACATCTGATTAAAACAAATAAAGACATGTGTTGGAAGATAGAAATACTGGAAAAACAGTAAAAAAAATATCCTGTTGTTTGTTAAAACTTAAATGAAACACACTGCAGGCAAGTCCATGTTTAATATCAGGTATTGCATAGAACACGAGTATGATGTTGAACAGCGTCTGTGGAATACAATCTACTGCCGTTATGGACCTAAACACACCAGGTCTAATTGTTTCCCCCCTTCTGTCAGTTTCCACAGATCTGGCACAGGTTATTTCCCTCGTATAAACATGAGGGTAGAAATCTGAACCACATATTTTCCAAAAATCTGTCTTGAGAGATCAGATTTTTTGACATAATCGATTGATTTGAGTAACTGATTGGGTCTGGTGTGTGAGGGTTCCAGGAGATGTGTTTATCAGGAGATGAAATCAGTATGAAACCGTATCAGGTCTCGTGGTCTGTATGCGTGCATCTCTGTTTGTGGTGTGTGTGTGTGTGTGTGTGTATGCATGTGTGAGGTGAGGGACAGTGCGCTGTTGCAGCCAGTCATTGTCTGTGTTCATCTGACAGAAGTGTTGATGCTGAAACTTAAGACAGAGAAGAAAAAACTACTGATAGAAAAATGGATCTTAATGAAATCAACTCCAATAAAACATCTAGTACATTTAATACAAACTAGTGATGTATGAGTCTTTATTTCTGGCTGCCTTTCTCCTGTATCTCACTATATCACATATCTAAGCAATCTCTTACACGTGATATCTTTTGAAAGTGCTTCAAGAATATTAACATGAGGTTTGATCATTGAAATCAGTTACTTATCAATGAGAGCCTGAATTTTACTAAACGGTCAAAAGCTCTGTAGAAAACTGCAGATTTCTGCAGAATCAGAATGCCAGTTGTTCATAAAATTTGTAGCCCATCCGCCTCAAGGTTCGACATGTTGTGTATTCTGAGATGCTATTCTGCTCACTACGATTGTACAGAGCGATTATCTGAGTTACCGTAGACTTTCTGTCATCTTGAACCAGTCTGGCCATTCTCCGTTGACCTCTCTCATCAACAAAGTTTTAAAATTTTAAAATTCCCTGCACCTTATGTTTCTTTATTACATTTTTGGCTAATTTGATGATGCTTTCAGCCACCAATAAGACTGTAGTACTGTCAGCTCCATGCAACATATTTTAAACATTTAAATTATTACATGTATTTTAATGTTTACGCAATTCATTCAATTTCAAAATTCTATAGAATTTAATTGAGTAATCTTTAACAAATAAACTAAAAACTAAATATTGTAAGTTTTATTAATTCAATTTGTTTTTAAATTACATAATTCAATTTGATGGAATATCGTTATGACAATGAAATGTGTAAATATTAGAAATAGGCTAATATATATATATATATATATATATATATATATATATATATATATATGTAAATCAGTGCAGAAAATCTGGATAAAATATTCCATCTGGGCCAGCTCATAGTCTTAGCAAATTGTAAATGAAATAGGTATCATCAATTTATTCATTTACATTAGCATAACATTTACAATATAAATAATATAGATTTAATACATACTATTATTGTATAAATACTTTTAGACATAAACATTAATTTAACGCATTAGGTATCATGATCTAACAAGGAACAATATTTTTTGCAGCATGTATTAATCCTGGTCATGTTAATTTATAAATATATTAATGTTCATTGTCAGTTTATAATGCATTAATTAATGTTAACACACTGTATAACTTTAAACATTTCAGTACATTTAGAAATTACCATTAACCAAGGTTAATTCTGTAAATGTTTTATTGTTAATGTTTGAGGCTCTATCACCAAAGCTTAATTATCAAATGAGATAAAGGTATTCTTTAAATATACTTACATGAAACCCACAATTGTATCTATTTCTAGAAATGGCAATTAAATACTCCTTATGTGCAGAATTTTAAAATGCATGGATATCTTTTTTTAACCAAGAATTACTCTAATATGCTGACTGCAGTACTCCCCTTACATTTATAAGTCACTGCAAACTACTGACTTGCAAAACTGGACTGCCCAACACACACACACACACATACACACACAAACACAGAAAGAGACATAGACAGACACACACAGACATAGAAAGACACACACAAACACACACACACAAACTCTAATATCCCCTGGGCGAATGCTATGGGCTCACTGCAGTGTCTCTGTCTCTCCCCCTCCCTCCTTACTGCACTGCTGTAATGAAATATCGATTGGCTGCTCTTGCCGCAGTGTTTAAATGGAAAGGTAGATCCCACTCAAGGTCATCACTATGGCAACGTACAAATGAGATGGACCGTCACTGGTTTTGTCATATAAAAAAACTGGTCACATAAACCCCATTTGTGTGTGATGGCTAAGAATAAGAAAGACAGTGAAGATGAGATGAAAAGAAGCAATAACTACTTAATAAAATTATACTAAGCCAGGACCACTCAAGTTATTTCTGCACTTTTCCCCATGTGCTGTGATTAAAAATATTAAGTATTTTACAGGCTAAGCATTTTATTGCACTTCCCATTTATTAATACAAAAGAAGCAAGTCATACATAAAAGGCCAGATTAAACTATTTTTTTTTTTTTACATTAAAATGAAAAACAAATAAAAACCCTCCCACTGGGAATATTATCAGGAGTTGATTACACAAAATAGCATTAATAGCAATAGTACATATCTTTACCATGTAACAAAGGCAAGGGAGGTTACAGTACAAATTAATTAAGTATAGTTTAAAACAAATGATTATGTAATGCCCCGTCACTATATATTTTTTTAATTGGATGAGCTAGCATTACCCATTTTTTGTCTTTGTGAAGCTATTCATGATATTTGTTCTCTACAAAAAGATCTTATCAAAATCAACTTTACAGGTAAAGTGTGTATTTCTTTTAATTATTATACTTACAATATTAACAAAAAACGTTCTAAATCAGCTTTACAGAGTAGTGCCTCCATTCCAAATCCCACCATTTCTTGAAGTTTTTAAGTCAGAGTTTTGTTTTAGGTCACAATCAATTTGGTTTGTGTTTGCTTTGAGGATGTTGAGAAAGTAAATAACATTATGTGTGTAACAAATGAAAATGATTTCAAATAGGTACCATTCTGAAGGCATTTGAGGTCTTTAAATGTGCTTGACCTGTCTTAAAAGTCATTTCAACATCTATCCTTTTCTCTATGCTGGTCTGTCCATGAGTATGTTGATATTGAATAATTCATTGATGCATATTACAAAATAGCACAACCTGTATGTGTCAATACAAATGATGAAGCAACTCATTTCAGGTTAACATGAGGCAATAGGTCAAAGGTGAGATGTGCCCTTTTAAACATGTTCCATGAGAAGCTCCTCCATGTCAGAAGACTCCAGCTCACGAAATGCTGCATGCGAACCAATAACAGCTAGTGTAGCACCTAAATGAAAGAAATCAGAGTTTAAGAGGGAACAGAAAGAGTGTTTGTGGAAACCATTGAAATACAGTGAGGTGAAGGTGAAAAAATATACTCACCCAGTACCCAGAACACAGCTCCTCCCGCTCCAGCTAACCAGAACACAGGAAAAGAAACTCCTCCTGCTAAACCTAACTGGTGTCCCTGAGTCAACTCATGGCCTGAGAAGCAAAGAAGGATGTGTGTTTAGGTGCAAATTGAAACACTAACCTCACCTCAAACATTCATCACTTACACTTTACCATAATCTTACACACTTTAAGCATAGTATTTTCAACCAGTGGTCTGTGGCCCCCTTGGGGTCCCTGATGGTACTACAAGGGGTCAGTGTGGAAGACATTTTCAAATAGAAGTTTCAAAACCACACAAACTAATTTCTAACTAACTAATCATCTGATCAGAGGAATAATTAAATAATGTAGTAATGTTATTTAATGTTAAAGAGTAAAGCTAGTTAGCAATACAATATAGTAATGACTGTGTTACTGAGAAAAATCTAGCTTTTTTTATCCTGGTGGTCCATTGGTTAGCTAAGAGTCCAGGTTGGGAGTCGCTGGGCATGTAGAGGTTGAAAACCCCCTCTTTAAGACAACAATTCAAATAATCCATATAAACACAAATACAATTCTTAAAGGAATAGTACCCCAAAAATGAAAATTCTCAAATAATTTGCTCACCCACACTCCATCCCAGATGTGTATGACTTTCTTTCTTCTGCAGAACACAAACTAAGATTTATTTTATAAGAATATCTCAGCACTTTCGATCCATATAATGCAAGTGAATGAGTGACAACATTCTGATGCTCCAAAAAGAACATGAAGGCAGCATAAGACTCCAGTGGTTAAATCTATATCTTCTGAAGCTATATGATAGGTGTGGGTGAGAAACAGATCAATATTTAAGTCCTTTTTTACTACTAATTCTCCTCTCTACCCAGTAGGATGCATATGCATCACCAACACCACAAAATGAAGAAAGTTAAAGTGGAGATCAACTGATCAGGGAGGAGAATTAATAGTAAAAAAGGACTTAAATATTCTGTTTCTGAAATGATCTGTTTCTCACCCACACCTATCATATCACTTCTGAAGATATAGATTTAGCCACTGGAGATTTATGGATTACTTGTGATGTGAAGTTTGGAGCTACAAAATTTTGGCACACATTCACTGTCATTGTATTGACCAAAACTGCTGAGATATTCTTTTAAAAAATCTTAATTTGTGTTCTGCACAAGAAAGAAAGTAATACACATCCGGGGTGGCATAAAGATGGGTAAATGATGAGAGAATTTACATTTTTGGGTGAACTATTCCTTTAAAATGACATGTAACTCTCTTACCAAAAACAACCAGCTTCTTTTCCAGTGTTTTCAAGTGGATTATATAGAAGGCACCAGCAAACACTCCCAAGGCAATCAACAGCATTGGGGAACTGATACTGAAGAGAAAAAAAAAAGAGAAAGAAACATACACAAATAATATACTGTTGATAAGAATTTTATTTGAACAGCACCTTCAAATTTGCTGTTAACAGAATAAACATTCACAACAAGAGTAAGAATATGCCAGACTGAATGTGGACTTTAACAGAAACTTCAACACACACGTAGTGTGTGCATAAGATTAAAGGATGACGCCATTACAATATAAACTCACTGAGCACTTCAATAGAAACATTTTTGTCCTAATAAAGTGTCTGATGTGGTTTTCAGCTGTTGTAGCCCATCCGCCTCAAGGTTCGACATGTTGTACATTCTGAGATGCTATTCTGCTCACTACAATTGTACAGAGTGATTATCTGAGTTACCGTAGACTTTCTGTCATCTTGAACCAGTCTGGCCATTCTCTGTTGACCTCTCTCATCAACAAAGCTTTTCTGTCCACAGAACTGCTGCTCACTGGATGTTTTTTGTTTTGGCACCATTCTGAGTAATATAGATACCGTTGTGTGTAAAAATCCCAGGAGATCAGCAGTTACAGAAATACTCAAACCAGCTCGTCTGGCACCAACAATCATGCCACGGTTAAAATCACTGCGATCACATTTTTCCCCAATCTGATGGTTGATGTGAACATTAATTGAAGCTTCTGAACCATATCTGCATGATTATATGCACTGCACTGCTGCCACACGATTGGCTGATTAGATAATCACATGAATATGTAGGTGTTCCTAATAAAGTGCTCAGTGAGTGTATTTATATCTATTGCAGTGGAAAAGTTGCATTCACATTAAGTTAATTTTTTTTACTCATAATTACAGATTATATTTAGCATTTTGAGGTGGTTCCTTACATGCAGTAGAGGATGAGTCCCAGGAAGATGAATGTGTAGTTGTTTTGATAGGTGTTCAGGTTTCTCACAACACGTTGGCACAATTCTCCAAAGTTTCTGGGTTTGGAGAACTTTCGCTGATCTACAAAGCTGGCCCATGGACGGATGGCCTTCCGCCTGCGATCCAACCAATCCTTAATCACACTTCCAGACAGACCTTTAGGCAGCCACAGCCTGAGTGAAACAGGAAGATACAAGAGTCATAACATATAATAACACAGTATAATAATATACCCATTTACAAATGTAATATAGTATCATAATAAAACTGTAATAACAATACAGAGTAATAAAACATAACTTATTATATGATAAGATGTGACTGTCATTACATTGGACCATATAATTCATTATGAATAATAATACTATGTGTGGTCAAACAATAGGAAATAAAGGGAAGGGAAATTACCAATTTTATATTTACATGTACATGATTTAAAATTACATATGAAACATCACTAGAGCATATAGGTCTTCTATTATTGGTGAGAAAAAGCAGACTACTTACCTCCCCACTATTCCTGCTCCAGGAATCTGCTCCGCCTCACTGCTAAAGGGGTCGCTCGCTTTTCCATCCATCTCCAAGTGCCTATTTACACACACAGACTTTAACTAATGGGAATATACAACCGATTTAACTCTAAAATAAATGCTATTTAGTGCTACTGAATACCCTAGAAGAATTACTGTAGATCATGTGTGTCATTAGAGGACACAATTTGAACTGCAGATTCCTTCAACCATACCACCCATATGTAGAATTTTTTTTTGGCATATTGCACTTATTGTTGAAAATATTTATGTAAATTTTACATTTTTCAAATGTGTTATTGGGTATTACTGCAAATCAGAAAGACATACATTTTGTTATTTTAATGGTTTAATTCCACATTCATAAATGAAAGAATCCATGTTTTATAATGCTTATACGGAAATGGTTCATTATGGTGAATACATTTTGCCCTCGCAGAAGCAAAATGCTACTCAAGCTGCACAGGTATTCTCTTTAAAGTCTTTATGTAATATTTTTCAAAAAGAAAAGGAAAAAGGTTTCTTCTTCCATGATGGGGACTTTCCATCAATTTGCTCAATTAGACTATTTTCTGTCTATTTGCATTACTCTATTTAGTTATCAAAAGGGCAAGAGGTCTGGAAAATATACTCAAACAAGAGGGAAAAGAAAACCTTCAAAGTGGGAAAACAGGGTCTCTTTAAACCTACTCATATGTTTGAACTTCACTTCTTTATGAACTATTTTATGTGGACCACTGCTTACTGGTGTCTGTCTGTCCACACTTTTACATGAACATTCATATGTAACAAACCACATAAAGGAATATTCAAGGTTCAATACAAGTTATGCTCAATGGACAGCATTTGTGGCATAAATAATGTTGATAACCACAAACTTTTATTTTTACTTACCCATCACTTTCTTTAAAAAAGCAAACATATGAGTTCTAGTGAGGCACTTACAATAGAAGTGAATAGGGACAATTTCAAAAACATCAAAATATTCACCGTTTCAAAAGTATAAGACACAAGACATAAACAATATGCATGTTAACATGATTTTTTTTCTGTGTATAGCTATTAGCCAATTTTACAACAAACTCTAAAACCCTAAATTGACTGTAAAAATTACAATTTAAACACATTTACAGCTCAAATAATACACAAGTTTTAACAGAAGCATTAATGTAAGTGCATTTATAAAATTCTAAGCTTCACATTTCTTCCTTTAAAACCTCAAAAATTGGCCCCATTCACTTCCATTGCAAGTGTCTAACTATAACCTCGATTTATTTCTATTTTTTTATGAAAAGGAGGGACAAGTCAAAATTATTTTATGTGATAATCAACATTATGTCACAAATGCTGTCGATTGAGCTTAACTTGTATTGAACTATTCATTTAACATTCAAATAAATTCAATAAACATAACTTTGAAATAATTATTTATTCTGTGGATAAAAAATAATGTGTTTCCACTAACTGCTCAGCATGGTATAAATGTTTGAAATGATATAATGTGAGCTAATGGAAAGTCGATGTCACGAAGGGCTTGTCAAAGGTCTCCGCGTCCACAAAGAAAACATCCAGCAGAACAAGTTTGCAACGTCGCTACATTACTTCAGCTGTTTGAAAACAGACTGGACGCTTCATCTCGATCATCTCAAATCATGATCTTCTGTCTATTAGGTACAAAAACACTCCCAATGATGTGTTTATCAAATCTGTTAAGGAAACAAACAGGAGCTCTTTGTCGAATAATGTTGAATCCCTTCAACGTAAAATGAACAAATTCAAAGTGACATTTGAGAAGCGATAACTGAGTCTGATGGCAAAACGGTGCAAGGCAAGGTACGAAATACATATAGGAATACAAATCTTACTTACAGTACTTTGTCTAGATGTTTTCAGTGTGTTGAACCACTGCGGATATGATGTGGTTAGCCAGTAATGAAAATAATCTTCTTCTCTAGACGTAATCAAGAGAGAAACTGACGACCGCCTCCTAGTGACACGGACCAAACCAACCGGTCTGATAAAGTTACTTTCCTCAAATGCTCAACAATGACTTATTAGCTGCGTCTCGTTTCGAAGTCTGCGTACTAGCTAGGACGCGCCCTTTGAAGGTTGCAGTATACACAGCGTCCTCCTTTAAACAAGACTGTGGACGTGTCCAGTTTGGAAGGATGCGTCATCGATTTTTTTTTTTTTGGTCTTCCTTTTTTTATCTATTGTCAATGCCTTTTATGTATATGCACTACATGAATGTTAACACTGACGTGCGGTCTGGGTAGGCAAACTAGGCACTGCCTACCCTGCCAAAATTCAAAAATAAAATGTTTATTAAATAATAAACTTGTATTTATATTTTTACTTTTTATTCTTGTGATTTATATATGCAATATGTGTGTTATTCCAATTGTTTAGACGTTATGATGACAAATGTAGCAGTTACGCATAATCAACTAAAAACAAATGGTAGAATAAGCAGTGCTTTTACGGTCCATTCATTGCAGACGACAAGCGGAAAACCCATGTTGCGCATGCGCACTTCGATCCTGTATTCTTTAACATGTACGGCAAAAAGCACAAATCTGCTGTGCCTTTTGACGTAAATATGTTATGCCTGTAATCATCTCCGTTACGTATCAGACATGGACCAATTAAAATCGAGATATTCCTGGACATTTGCGTAGCTAACGTCATTACACCACAGCTAGCCAAATTCAAAATCAAAATGACAGCACCGGCCGTAATCACGGAATTAAGAAATTTTTCCAAGCTCGATTTTAATTCCAAATATGAGTTAATTGCAAGAGGGAGGTCTACGCCAGCCTTAGATGGACTAGTACAGCAAAAGGGCCCAAAACTTATCCGATCATTTCAAACTGATTGGTATGTAAGAAAAGATTGGCTATGTGGCTGTGCGCTTGTGTGTGTGTGTGCGTGAGAGAGAGAGCGAGAGAGAGAGAGAGAGAGAGAGAATACACGATATACATCCTGATTTGTACATTTCTTGATATGCCGCGCTTGTGCGTAACGTTCACTGTTTACGCGCTTGTGTGTGTGTGTGTGTGTGTGTGTGTGTGTGTGTGTGTGTGTGTGTGTGTGTGTGTGTGTGTGTGTGAGAGAGAGAGTACACGATACATCCTGATTTGTACATTTCTTGATATGCCGCGCTTGTGTGTAACGTTCACTGTTATTACGTATTATTAGCTTAAACAATACATCAGGTAATCTGGCTTTCATAACTCAGTGCCTAGCCTCTTTAAGACATCACCGCACGTCACTGAATGTTAATAATGTATGTAAACACAATGATGCCAATAAAGTACTTTTATCACAATTGAATTGAACTGAGAGAGAGAGAGAGAGAGAGAGCGAGAGAGAGAGAGAGTGCACTGACATGTAGCATAATGTTTTTGTTAGTTCAATCAAACAAGACATCTAAAAGAAATAGGGACTTATTTGACATTATCACATAACACACATAATGTGTGTAAACAAAAAGCTTGACAGTCCATGAAAATGTTATTCAACCCCATAATATTTTTGCATATTAATTTATTCAATGTTGTTAACACTGCTTTTAGTAAAATATAACTAATGTAATGTACTACTGTTCATGTGTTGCTTTATTGGAACTTTACAATCAAGTGCCAATCAAGGCAATCACTGCAAACAGCAACCAACTAAATAGGACTCAGACTCTGCACTCAAAAATTGCCTATATTATGTTTTATCCCCTAGTTTGTGTCATTGTCCCTCAAAATATTTGTTCTATCAGAGATTATTTAGCAGAGATGGGCCACTTCTATTTAAATGAATGGGAGAAACTGGAACGCTCAACCAAGGAGCTCTAAGCACTCAGCAGTCAATGGATGTAGAAGGGAAGTCCCGCCTTACATTTACATTTACGCATTTGGCATAACTGCATTTATCCAAAGCGACTTACAGTGCACTTATTACAGGGACAATCCCTCTGGAGCAACCTGGATTAAGTGTCTTGCTCAAGGACAAAATGGTGGCGGCTGTGGGGATCCATCTGATTGACCATCAGATGGGTCTTATTACCAGTTATGTGCTTTAGTCCACTACGCCACCACCACTCCACAATTACAAATTAACAGTTACAATTAAAAGTGCCAATCACCTTTTGAATTGTCTGGTTTTACTGCTGATATGAAATATATTCTTTGATCATAATCTTGACCAACCGTTTTTGTAATTTTGGTCTTTCCCCATTCAAGTTCATCCCAGCCCCCCAAGTGACCATTCGTTACCTTTAAAAGCTCCTAGAGATTTGATTGGTGTAAATATTTTAAAACAACCTATTTGATTGGTTGAACTGTGACTTCTACTTGTGGAGACAGCAGCGATGAAGTGTCGTTCCAGTACATCATAGCAGTGTAAGTACATTCTCTTTATCGCAATTAATTGTGGGGTTTGCATACTTTTTATTTATTTTTAAATTAATTATATTACTAATTATTTATAAAATATGCATTTGTATCTTTAAAAAGGCAGTTCTTTGACAATTTAACAATCGAAGGTAAACAAAGTAATCATATTATGAAAAGACATGAAAAGTTTCAATATTTCAGTACTTTAACTCCTATCGTTTGTCACCTAATTCACCAACGGCAGGGGTAATCTAAGCTTTTTTATTGCAAATGCAGAAAAACAAGGTGTCACGGACAACATAAATATAATAATAATAACAATAATACCTAAACGATAAAGTTTGTAGACAAACCTTGAGGTTGTCTTGAAAAAGACTGGACTGAAACTTTAAGTTTGAAAATATTGGCCCACTTGAACATTCCTTTAATGTAAGTGAATAGGAGGTTTTTCAAGCCAAATAATAATAAAGGCTACATGCTACCAGACTGCCATATATTGCCTATATCATCTGTAAATTGTGCACTTGGAAGCCATTTTAATCAAACTTTGTGCTGTTGCTTATGTTAAAAATTCACAAGTAAATCAATTACATTTCTCATAAAGAATACTTGAATTGCAAGGAATTAGTCATTATTTGATCTATTTGCCTGTTTCTGCTCTGTTGTTACTTGTGATGCATTGTAATGAGAATGAGTGCTCAAGCACAGTATCTTCTGCTTTGCTTTTCATAAAAAATTGATTTCTTTTTTTTTTTTTTGCACAGGCAGTGGATGAAGCTGAGGGTAAACAGAACAGAACTCAGTTGTAAAAAAGTTTTTTGGTATTTCAGGGAGAAAATCATTAAAAACAATATATGGTTTATATATATATATATATATATATATATATATATATATATATATATATATATATATATATATATATATATATATATATTTATTTTTTTTTAAATAAAGGCACAGTATTACAAAAATTATGTTTCTCTATTATTTAGATCACAAAGCAGCTGAGCAGAAGTAGTAAGTTTGATTTCTAGATCTTTCCAGTGTAATGAACTTAGTAATATAGTGCTGTAAATGTAAATACACCAAAAAGACACACTGGTAGGGGTGTGCAAGTTCACAGGCAAACTTTCACTGTCACCTAATTGGGTTATGTTAATGTTATTTAAAATTGAGTTATTAAAAAAGAATAGAAAGTATGAAAACCGATGGGGCTTTTCAACTGCACGGGCCCGCTTTTTGGGGATTTTCCACTGTGGCTGGTACCTGGTAGGCTACTTTATTTTAGTGCCACCTCGGTCGAGGTTCCAAGCGAGGCGAGCCGAGCCGATACTAAATGTGACGTCAAACCCCTGCAGATCACTGATTGGTCAGAGAGAATCGTCACTACCAGCGTCACTGGATTTGACATGGGACATCAACCCGCTACTTTTAAAGTTAGCAACAGCGATAACAGTATCATTTGTTCACCCAACTTTCAAATTGTAATAAAAAAATGGCAATGCGCAAAACCACGGCGTGATCAATAAACGAGGTGCAGGCGTTCCTCTCGTTAGCGACGAATGAAACGAACACATCTTTCAGGAAGTTTCTAAGCTGTTGGCCGCACACGACGGTTATTATAGACGTATAAATACATAGACGCCTCATTAGCCGCTGGATCGTACATCAACGTCATCGCCATGTTGGAGCAGGCAACTTGCTATAACTCTCAGGCAGATTTACTGGTGAAAAGATGCCTGACTCGTGTGCAGCTTGTGGCTGTACAAACTTTTGCACAATCCAAACTAGATCTCGGGGTATTACCTTTCATAGGTAAGACTGAACAGCTGTTTCTGGTTGTATTTGGTCATTATAACATTGTTGAAAGCGAACTAGTTGGCCACCAGAGTCAGTCAGTATTAACGCTATTAGCTATGAATACTGGTATAGCTTTCATAATCCATAATCGGGATTTTCATCTATATTGCCGTTTATCTCCACACTGACTTAAGTGACAAACTACTTGTTTCGGCTGTGAGACTGACATATTGTGACTAGTTAGTTGTCTAGCTAATGTTTCTCATACTTTTTGAAGGTTTCCCAAAGAGAAACAGTTGAGGAGGTAGTGGGAAGTAAGGAGGGAAAGTTTTTCCGCCAGTGAGTCCTCTTTGCTAAGCAGTGAGCACTTCAAGTAGGAGGAATTTGACAGAACAGGTCAGACTGTCAGAATATATATTTAATATGTCATATTCATGCCTCGTCATATTCAAATCTCTCTCTCTCTCTTACCCTCTCCCTATGGGCTGAAATATGTGCCACCAGAAACTGAATTTGAACCATTTATATTTGAATTTGAATGGCTAAACTTGAATAATTGCATTGAAAAACTGAATTTGAATCACATCATTTGAAATTGTATTGTTTAATTAAAATTGAATTTATTCAAAAACTGAATCTGAATTGTATCATTTGAAATTGAATTTATTCGTTTGGAACTGAAGTCCAATAAAATTTGATCCTCACTGAAAATTAAACTCTCTATATATCTTCACATTCACTTCTCACAATTCAGATTCAGTTCTCAAATTCAATTTCAAGTTACTGAGACAGACATCCGGGTAGTTGGAGGATGAAGGAAGAGCAATCGGCGTAGATCGATAGATAGCGTTCATTGGCGCATAGGACTCCTCTTGGGCCAATCAGCACCAATGTTTTGGAGCACAGTACGTTACCGCCATGAAACTATGGAATTACGATTGTGTCAATAATAATGAATGTAACTTTATAAAACTGAACGTAACTTTTTCAGAAACTATCAAAAATATTCCATTACAAAAGAAGAAAAACACAATTAAAATGAAAAAAAAAAAATGAACTCAGTCGCATCGAATTTAACAGGATCTTCAAATATGCTTCATTTTTTGTTAATGTTTTTCAAAGATTCGTTTCGCAAATCATGGATTCTGAATACATTGCCACAGATTTCGCTACGCTTCGCAGTTTTTCGTTTGCTGTTTTGAGACAAACCTCTCGTGGGGGTGGGCTTAACAGTGATCTACTCTGATTGGATAGTGAGCTTTTGATGGACAGGTGCTCTCTGACCCGGATGTACAGACGTCACTCAGTGGCGCGATATTAGAAAGCTCTCGCGGTGATTTGTAGTTATGCAATACGTCGTGCTTTGTTGTATTACTTACTAACAATATGTAAATAATATTTGACCTATAATTATATAATTTAATATTATATGAGACCTTCGATCGTCTAATAATCGTCCTCGATTATTAGACGATCGAAGGTCTAAAAAACTTGAAAACTTTTTTTTCATTTTAATTGTGTTTTTCTTCTTTTGTAATGGAATATTTTTGATAGTTTCTGAAAAAGTTACGTTCAGTTTTATAAAGTTACATTCATTATTATTGACACAATCGTAATTCCATAGTTTCATGGCGGGTAACGTACTGTGCTCCAAAACATTGGTGCTGATTGGCCCAAGAGGAGTCCTGTGCGCCAATGAACGCTATCTATCGATCTGCGCTCGATTGCTCTTCCTTCATCCTCCAACTACCCGGATGTCTGTCTCAGTAACTTGAAATTGAATTTGAGAACTGAATCTGAATTGTGAGAAGTGAATGTGAAGATATATAGAGAGTTTAATTTTCAGTGAGGATCAAATTTTATTGGACTTCAGTTCCAAACGAATAAATTCAATTTCAAATGATACAATTCAGATTCAGTTTTTGAATAAATTCAATTTTAATTAAACAATACAATTTCAAATGATGTGATTCAAATTCAGTTTTTCAATGCAATTATTCAAGTTTAGCCATTCAAATTCAAATATAAATGGTTCAAATTCAGTTTCTGGTGGCACATATTTCAGCCCATACCTCTCTCTCTCTCTGCCACTATTTTCAGACACATTCATGTATACACATGCACACATTGAAACATTCTGGTGTTGAAAATGCTTCCGTGGCGCACACACAAACCCACGGTGATGGCAGTGGTATTGAGGAGTGACGAGATTAAAGGATTATTATATGTATGACTTTTGTTGTACATAAATCACATTTAGGCAGGATAATAGTAATCCATATATATAGGGCCTATATATATATATATATATATATATATATATATATATGGCTCCACATGCTTCCATTCTAACAATTTACCCATCAAAAACTTATTCTAAAAATCTTAATTTGTGTTCAGATCAACAACGAAAGTCATACACATCTAGGATGGAATGGAGGCAAGTAAATTATTAGAATTTACATTTTGGGGAGGAATAATCCTTTAAGAATGCAATCAGCTGGTAGTACATTGTACTAACTGTGCACCAAACAACCAAGACTGTGAGTGATGTGATATAAACATTACTCAAACATTTTCAACCTTCTTTCTACTAGGACCACTCCTATGCACTGAAGACCAGAGGGAGTTTGCCCTCACTCTCCACTTACATGGTCCAAAAGCATATAACTCTCCATCTTGACCACCCACATACACGCACATTACAAAGGTATTCTTCATGTCATTTTATTGCACTTTTACAAAATACTGTTTGCTATTATCAATCTATTATTAGCCTATTATTATACTATTGTATTATATTATACTCCTGTCTATACTACGTATACTATTTATATTATTATTATACTATTGTATTATATTATACTACTTATATTATTATATTATTGTACTATTCACTACTCACTGTTTTATTTACTTTTTATTGACTGTATATTCTACAATTTCATTTATTGCGATAAAAATATAGAAAGCAGACTGAATGCCAGTGTCTCACTATTTGATTTGTATTTGCCGATTGTAATTTTTCTCAGTGTCGATCAATTGTTAGTACTTAAAGATGCACTATTATAAGTATATGTGGTGGTGGTGTAGTGGTCTAATGCACATAACTGGTAATCAGAAGGTCGCTGGTTTGATCCCCACAGCCACCACCATTGTTTCCTTGAGCTTTAACTCCAGGTTGCTCTGGGGGGATTGTCCCTGTAATAAGTGCACTGTAAGTCGCTTTGGATAAAAGCATCTGCCAAATGCATAAATGTAAATGTAAATATGTATATAAACACACACACAGTATCTCACAAAAGTGAGATTTGAATTTACTTACAAATCCTACATTTTCCGCTAAGATGAAGTTCTATGAAAAGTTTTTTTTTATGAGAAACTGGTAAAAAAAGCTAAATCGAAATAATCACCTAGCGTTCCAAATTAAGATTTGTAACAAATGTGACAAGTAATATACGTACGTATATGTAGCGAATCAGCTCTATATTCTTCCACCATTAGGTAGCGAATCAGCTCTATGAAATATTAATAATCAATCATAACTTGTTATAATCGATTATGAATATTTGGATCAGTTAATCGGGTTAACTTGATGTAGCTACATTAACATTACAACCAAATACTCGGTTCATCCCGTGAACACTCAATTTTGGTTATTAATTAATTAATTAATAGAAATGTACATTTCCGGGGCATGGGAAATGTCTTTCTTACTAAGTATTAAGAGCAAGTAGTCAAAATCTATGATTAGTGACTTTAGATATGAGCTTGAGACACAGACAACTTTACATGTGACATGAACAAGAATTTATTAACTAGACTAAACATTTAAACTACTCTAACATACATATACATACATTCATACAGTTTACCAAGGGAAGAGGGCTGAAGCAGAATACAGGAAGGCAAGAAGTTATAGCATTGTTTGAAGTTCAGCAGATCAACAGCCTGAGCAAACCATCATATTAGTTCTGACACGAGGGGTTAAGGATACTTAATGTATCAAATAATGAGACTAAGTTTGATACTTGCATGTCCCATTTGAATTAAACTGTCCTGATGCAATTTGTTGAGGCTCCAGTTGATCTTTGATGATGTTGTCTTGATGAGAGAGAACCAGTGAGAGTCAGAGGATCTTGGTGAATGGGCAGTCGAGGCCGTAGCCTGGCACATGCTTGGGAGTCCTTGGGGCCTTTAGTTTGGCATCATTCAGCGAGAGAGTGAGAGAGCACGAGGCTCAGAGAACCAGAAAGGCAGGAAGCCGGAGGAGCATAACAGAGCGAAGAGATAAGAGAGAGGATAGAGCTAAGAAGAGAGGAGATAGGGCTAAGAGGAGGAGAGGAAGTGGGCGCCGCAATTTTATACCCTCGGGAAACAGGTCCCACCTCTCATTGGCTCGACCAATGAGAAGGGTTTGGGTTCCAGGCGGGAATTTGGTTTATTGCTCTTTGTTGTAGAATTGCCCATTGCATGTGCAAGAAAGAAAATAGGAAATATACTTTTAATACTAATATGTTGTTGTTATCGACATATCATGTACACAGTCATTTCGATCTTCAAAATACCAAGTTATAGAGACCAAATATGCCACACATATGATTTTGGTTAACCATAGTATGCAAAGTCTGAAACATTAACCCATTAGTTTGCAAGAAAACATAGATCAAGCACATTTAAGGGAAAATGTGAGATGGCACATTAGATACATGTCAATATTTATCACATGGATATATAGAATATATATATAGGATTAACAGGGTTCATTTCTCTTTCTCAGTAAGAGAATGAAGGGAGGGTCAGCACTTCTCTGAACATTCCTTTGGAGGTCGTAAAGGCCTCCATTACTCTGGGCAGGAGAATGATTCCTTTGTTCCGTCACGGCTCATTTGCATGTTTCTGGCTGGGTTTATGACAGTAAGAGATTTTGGGCTGAATGACTCAAAAGATGGCAAAACATAACGTAATATCATTCTACGAAGATCTTATATTCGAATTTAGCTAGGCCAAATCGTAAGGTTTAATTTGATACCAAGAAAAGTATATTTAGTACACTTAGAAAGGGAATATACACTGAGGCTATTAAATATGAGGCCTCAGAGTTTAAAACACACACTGAAACAGTTCTAACGAGTTTGATATACCTCAGAAATACACAACATACAGGGATTACACGTATTTCATTAGCAATATGCAGTTCTGTGTTTAACTGGAAAACACACACACACACACACATTTTTACGTTCAAAGTTTCCCCTTCCTGTCCACATGATAAGCACGTGGTGAGCATGCGGATGTCACATCGTCGAGTTCTCTGTCAATAGTTCATTGTCTCTTTGTCAATACATTTATTGTGCTTGTGGAGGCTGGTTGGCGCTATTTCAGTAATTAGGGGGGTTTTTAACAGTAAGTTCTTGTTTGTTCGGGAATCTGTTAAGGCACTGATCCTCCGCCATACCTTACATATATGCATCACAAATAAATGTCTAAATGTACAATTATTTTTTGCAAAAGACAGAGGCGATCTTTGACAGAATGTATAAAGTAACAACTGCCTACAGATCCGTTCAAAAGCACCTATATTCTGGATGTTTTGGCCCCTGAGGTAAATGTACATACACAGTTTACACATTGTTTCAACTCATGGGACACTTACATTAAAAATTAATCACACTTTTACACACTGTCCAAAATTGTATTCTTTTTGTCTTGAAAAGGTAACTATCTTAATTTGAAAAAGACAGAGTGCTTTCACAGGTTCCAGGATGAAATGTCTTTGCAGTTAAACATATCTTTGGCGTACCTGCTACTATAGTTTTTCTTTAGTCCTGTTATAAATATGTAATATCACTTAATCTTTAAACATGTGTTCTTATTGTTTTTAAAGGATTAAAAGTTCAGACAACAACTGATATCTGCCTTGTAGCAGTATAGATCATCTTACATCTATACAAGCTAAACATGACTATTGAGTGAGCTGAATTTGTATTCATTCACCTCACTCATTTGATTGGCTATCAATAGTTTGCATGTTCCCTTTTTATTTGATTTCAATATTTGTTTAATTGATATTATAAATATCAAGTGATATTTGGATGACATATAGAAAAACTATTAAGCATATTATTTTGTACATATACTGATTTTTGTTCATTAGTAAGGGAGATCATCACAGCATCTTATAGAAAAATAAAACAGGCTAAATAAACAAACAAACACAAAACATGTCAGTGCTTTTGCAATCCACAAACACTTTGCAAACAAATATGTTTCATGTTTTATACACTGTGATACACAATGACACAAAGTTATTTATTTTTTAAAAGGAGTGAAAAACATTAGGTTTCTGTCATCATAAAAGCTATATATTTTCACTATACAACACTGTAGACTTTAGATAAATCCTGTCATATTGCACTGAGCCTCTGTAACTGAATATAGAAACACTGTAATGATTTTAATCCAAAACTTTTCTCAAATCTAGCCAAATGAATGTTCGATTTTGATGTTAAAATATTATGTTATATTAATGTTCAGAGGATTGTACTTGGGTATATTGTTACTAGAAAGATTAGCATATATTATGGGATACATACAGCCATACACCATATCAATAAGCCAAAAGCAAAAATACTTTTTCTAGACAAAACATTATTGGGAGTACAAAGAGAAAAGGGGAAAAATCACACACCAGCCTATAAAATACAACAATTTATTGGGGTTACCATGGTTCGTAATTGATGGATGGTGATGTTCTGGTAATTTGATAATTATATGTTATGTTGATGATTTGTATACCTGCTTGAGCAATAGTAGCTGGCCAACATTTTTAATGGAGAGAGTGTGATTGGGGTTGGTTGGCACACAGTATTTAGACCGGAGGACGCACCTTTCCAAACGTGACACAGTTTGAAGGATTTTTTTTTTCACCAGGCGAACGAAGGCACGTCAGTTAACTGAGAAATCCAGCTTTTACGCCTCATAGTTTCACGTGTTTGGTGGGCTGATCCGATAGGAGGACACACATACACCCACACACGCCGCCGCTCATGCTGTTGCCTCCATCAGTTCTTCCGGATTTAATCGGCCCATTGAAGAAAGCCAGATAGACCGCAGCTATGCATTCGAAGACCTTCACGCTACTGTTTGTTTTCATGATGTTGGCATTTTATACGCCTGCGGAATCTCATTATGTTTTCAAGACATCTGACGGTAAGAGTTCATGGTTTGACGAGTTTTTAAACGGTAAAATATCTCACAACCTTTTTATTCGTCCAGACCAATAAGCGTGGTGAACGCTTACCGTATTGTCGAATATTCATGAATGAAGCCCTCGCAGTAGATCGCGGGAGGGTGTGCGAAAGAATCATTAACGTTTTTAGTTCAGTGAGTCGCGACGCAAAGATCGCCGGATAAACGAAGCTAAATGCATATAGTAAAATGAAACTAACAATATAATGCAGTTAGGATTGTAAAATAGGTAAGGTTTTTCGACTTTTAAAAGGGCTCTGTTGGGTTGGGCACACTCGCGTTATTTGTGCCGTTGTAACATTGTAAATGTTTCTATTCTGCCTATGCCATGTTAATCATTCTGCATATAGATACTTGGTATATACCGTTCATTGTAATATTAATAAACTTCAATGTTTGATTTAAGAAAATGTTTGTTTAGGCTACTTTTTGTATGATAATAGCCATGTTGTGTCACGACTTGATAAGTAAATTCTGGGCTTGAGGCAAACCCAGTTAGTTATTCAGCTATTAAACTGCTTAAAAGAATATAAAAATATGAATAATTAAATTGTGTTTGTTGTTTGTCAGAAGAATGTCCTACAACGCAGGAAATCCCATCATGTGATAGCATATTCTCACCCAAGGCCAAGGCATATATATACCAGGTGCCGCAGAACATCTCCACAAACCGTTGCGAACATGGATGGTATTATCAGGTGGGCAATTTTTATGTGTAGGATTTTATTTAACTATTAATTAATCATAATATTATGAGAGTAAAACGTTTTATAATGCATCCATTTCTGTTCTTTTGTACTTAGAATGGAACATTTATTGTTGATTCTACGCTGGATGGCAATGGGAAGAAGTTCGGATTTGTCATGGATGTGACACCTCAGAACCTGACAGTCAGTGGCTGTGTGAACCTTCAATGGCAAGTTAACTGTGAACACAATCAGGTGGGAGTTTCTTTACACACCAATAAATGATATAAGTCTGTTTGTGTGGCTCTGTAGTTAAGCAGAATAAAATGTATAATTTTGAAAGGTGTTAAAACATTTTTTTTCTTCTGTTACAGTATTTCTGTGCAATCAATTATACAGGTAAGCACCATGAAGCCTTACACCATAGATGCTCTATAAAGAATTTGTTTAGCCTTGGAGTTTAGATCACAAAGGACATTTCATCTTTTTCTTTTTGCTTTAGAACAAGAATATAAACAATCCTAATATAGTTCTCCAAATGTATGTATTTTGTATGAGTTACACATCTAGCCATTTTTATTGTCATAAAAATCATAATAAACATTACATTTTATATAGCACTTTTCTGACACTACACTCAAAGCGCTTTACATTGTGTATAGGGGACTTTCCTCAACCACCACCAGTGTGCATCATCCAACTTACAGTATAAAGAGAACAGTCAAATAGAATAATGGATAAGGGTCAAAAATAATAAATACTAGTGAATGTTTAAAAATGGCCTTTTAAGGTCTGTCGTCTGCAGTGTACACCATGCACCAGAGTGTTAAGTAGTATACTGTAACTTCTATGAAATGTGCTTTTGTGTGTGTTAAGTTTTAGAAATGGAACATCAAGCAACACATGACCCCTTGCCAACAAATGTGCCACCACAGGACAAAGTTGAAACCCATAATGGTATTTGTAAATTGCTTTTTCAAAATCTAAAGTTTTGATGTTATTTTAACTTTGACCTTGGTTTTTTTTTTTTTTCAATTTAAGTAATAGTTCACCTGAAAATTCTACCATTACTTACTCACCCTAAAATCGCTCCAAACGATGTATGAGTTTCTTTCTCCGTTGAAACAAACAGTGAATTTATAAAAAGTATTCACAGGGTTTATTTGTCATAATTTAAGTGAATAGTGACTGGTCTATCAACCTCAAAAAAGGACAGAAAACACCATAAACCACAGTAAAATTGGGCTAATCGATATTTTGAAGTGATTTGATCACTTTGTGCATTGAACAGAACAAAATATAAGACATTATTTACTGTCAAATCATTAATAAATTGCTTTAATAAAATATGGTGACTCCATAGATATCATCAAACTCCATTGGTTCTATTCACGCCTCATTACCAAACATGCAAAATGAAGTTTTTAACGAGACATGATGAGAACCAGTGAGGTTTTATGTTATCAACGTGTTCTTCCAAAGAAAGTCACATGGGTTTTAAACAACATGAGGGTGAGTAAATTATAACATGATTTTCATTTTTGGTTTAATTCTTTCTATAATAGATTTCCTAAAGCTTTTATTCACATATTTCATCAGGTGTACCTCCCTGGGGGATTGCTTTAATTGTGATTTGCATTATAATGGGAATCTTTGGTTTGACTGTTTGTTCCATTCGTTACTGGCGTCAAAACCCCAGAAACAGGTGAGTTCTTTAAGCAAAGTTGGGTAAGACTGATGTTGGCATTCTAACTAACTTCTGTATAAGGACCATTACATTTCAGCCTGTATTGGTGCAGATTACATTTTATTTTTTATTTGACTCCTAGACAAAAATCTTTCCCTTTCATAGAAGTGACTTTAGCAATGCAATTTATTTATTTTTACCACAGGACAAATTACGTTGCAGCTAAATCAAATGGTGTGGAGTAGTGAGTGAAGATCTGGGCTGGTCACCAAAAGAGTGTTCTAGAGCTATTGAGCAAAAGACCTTGTGCAAAGGTTGCTTCACAGGAATTAGCCTTCGTAAAAAGTATACTTCTTATAAAAAGTCACAATTTTATATTGTGTTTACTTAAATTACTAAAATAATTTCTTAATCTGTAGTCTTTCCTTTTATTTTATAACAATGGGTGTCTCTGTAAATTTTAACTGATATATCTTTAACTCCTGTTTAAGCATTTTTTGGCATCTCACACCTTTATAGATTGTTGGTTTTTAATCAACATGTAATCATGGGCCCTATTTTAAGAGCTCTGAGCACAGCGCTATGCCATCACAAGTCATAAGTGCTAAGTCAGTGGGCATGGCCATGAAGTTTTGATATTTTCAAGCAAACATGCGCTATGTCTCGGTGCAAATGGGTTTGGTAAAATCACACACAAGGCTCTAATAGGGTCATGTGCAAGTTAATTTGGAGGTTCTTCTCTGGCACCGTCTTCTTCCTATTATATAGTCCATTCCCTTAAGCACCTACGATATAAACAAAGACTGCACATTCATAAGAATTTGGTTGTGTAAATGGACTGTATGCAATGAATTAGATGAATAGAAATATTGACTTACATTATTTTGTTAAATGGGACAGACTTCTTTTAAGCATGGAAAATGTGGTTCAGGTTATGGATGTAGGCTCCGTTAAATTATAGAGAATGTAAGTATTATTATTATTAATTTTCATGTAATGACACACACATCACTTTTACCAGTCGATTTTGATTTAGAAAAATGTTATTCATTTATTGAAACACGAAAAATTAAACCTAAAATATTTCTAAATTCAAATTACACATCAAATCAATATACATAGGACAAATCCAAACATCTTACTCTCTCAAACTGCTTCCACTGGCTCCTGTTGCAGTGATATAAAAACGAATCTACAGGAACAGGTGGAAATTCTTTGAAAAAAGAAAAAAGACAGAAACGTCTTAGTGCAATGACCAAGTTATCAGGAAAATAGAAAATTGCACTTTATGCCACTTCATGAACATAATAAATGTTATGCAATGTATGCAACACATAGGGGCGGCATTTAAAGGGGGGCACCGATGGCTAAATAAAGGGGGTGCAATTGGAAACGTAATCGTGCACTGGCATGAAAATTGCACTTAGAATTATCACTTTCACAAAAATTGGATAAGACGTAGCACAATGTCGTAGGGCATAACGCTGCGCTTTGTGCGCTTCCAAAAATAGAGCCCCATGACTCTATTTTGAGCTCCACCAAAGGCAGAACTGACACTGAAAAATAGCATTTTTAGAACAATTATAGTAATAATAATTATATTTATGTTTCTATATATCATATTACTTATATATTGATTATAAATCCAAGTTCTAGTTGTCAAGCACTGATTATACAGAGGCTAAGGGGGCCATGTATGTTTTCTTTATCTATTTTATGTATCTATATACACAATATATAGCTCATGTATACCTGTTTATGTAATATTGCATGGCACTTATTTCTTGAGATTGTGGATATAATGTAAACGAGGGAGAGAGGAAACTTCTGTCTAGATGCTGTGATTATCCAGACATTGGCTTTGTTTATTGAGTGGGGCTAGGGCCTTTTACTGTGAGGGCAAAGGAAATGTACAACGAGGGCAAGTATTTTAAATTGTTGCTGTGGAAGCAAAATGCATTGAAATGCTGTGCCAGTGAGAACACAAATCTAATGCATTTTTAATTATATCCACTTAACAAATGTAAATCTGGAGAATTGTAAACGATAATCAAGCTTAAAAGTGAAGTGTCTAATTTCTGTGCCTGTTGCGATACCAAGCAAAATTGGAAAAAATATAATGTTTTATAACAGGTTTCCCAATCATTCCCCTCATCCTCCTGTTTTCATGGTGAAAAACAAATAGTCCCATCCCAAACACCTTAACATTGGGTTAATGTTTTTGTGTTGGCTGTGGAAGCAGAGCATGTTTTGAAAGCACTACACTTTTTACACCTATCTGGAAAACCAACCCACCAATAGATTACTTGGTTGTCTCTGCATATTAAGATGGGACAGGATAAAGTATTTTAACACAAAAAAATTACACACTTCACCTTAAATTAAAAGAGAAATGGATGTTGAAGATACTCCGACTATCAAGATGATGATATATATATATATAATTAATTATTATATCACTCTGTGCCATGCAATCTGCTGATACTCACTACATTGAGGAAGGTACTTTTCATTGTTTTTATCGGCCTATAATGAATATAGACTTATAAATTATGTTACAGTGTGACTACATTTGAAATATATCATACTATGTATTATGTAATAAGAAATATTAATGATAAAAGTCAGTTGGATCTACATTATATTGATTCAGTGTCAGCTGCCTATTTGTTGTGAAGTTCAATTAGCATTGCTACTTATGTTAAAAATATTTGTAATTTTTGCAAAGCTTGTTTGTATAAAATAACATTACTATACAATCTCTTTTTTTTAAATATATTTTCTGCCTTCATTTTCACCACTTCAATTTCTATTCATTTATTTTCTGTCAATAAAATCTGATGAGACCATTCTCATGTCTTGTGAAGTTATTTCCTTCAGATACATTTACAAAATGTTTAAACAACAGGGTGAATTTATCAGCCCTGTGAGGATTCTGAGGTGCCATGTTGTGTTGAGAAGATATGCAGAAAATCTATTTGCAATTACAGCTTCCACATACAGTATGTTTCTTCTAGCAGCTTTAGTTAATCAAAATAAAAACATCTATAATAATTTTAACAAAACTGTTGGTGATAATCATCAAAAGATCATGTTGTGAGCTTTCTCTGCTAAAAAATAAAATAAAAAGTGTCAAGTTTGTGACCAGCCTATGTTATATCTATATATAATTTGACCCTTACAATTACTTTTATTATAACCTATTGTAGTCAGGTTGATTCTGTCTTTTTTTAAGGTTTAGAATCTCTTCTTCTTTCCCTCTAGAAAGAAAATGCATCATAGAGAATAATCGCTATAAATATATTTTAGAGTATTGATTGTAAACGTAGCAACATGATCGCACATACAGTACTGTTGTGGTGAATAAATGTAAAGTGGGACACTTTCTGAATAATTGTTACAGGTGTTGTTTAAAGTGTGATGCCAAATTGCTTAGCCCCTGTAACAAATCCCTTAGTTTCAGGGAATGAGGAAGCGAGTGATCCATGCATTAGTATCCTTCATGCAGTGGAGCCATTAGAGTGGGGCATGATACGAACATAGGGCAACGGACCACCATTTTGTTGACCAGACATTCATTCTCTATCATGCTGTATTTCGTCTCTCACACCGAGAGCTTCCAAATAGTGTACAGCATGGGGCACTCCTCCCCACTCCACTACCTGGGATAATATGGGCTAACAATTTTGGGCTCAATGTGGGTAATAACACAAGGACCTCAGGCTCTTTCATAATGAATTTTGTTCTTACTCTCTGAAGTCCCTACTCCCAGTTTTTCTAAAGTAATTAAAAGGGGGTAAACCCCGTGGAGGCTTGTGGGACCTCTTGTACTGCAAATAACAGGGGTTCTAACCACTTATCCCAATTTTGCACATCTTTTATAATTAGCCACCCGAAGGACCATTTCCCGGCAGCTTTTTGGAATTAACAACTGGTTTGTATCCGTTTTTGTTTGGACGTCCTGCGTCACTCGATACAACCTATCTTTAATAATTGAAAAGTAGGGATAGGAGAGTGCAAAGAGCAGAGCCCTCACCTCCGGGTTCCCCTGATGTAGAGGGGAGAGAGAAAGAGAGAGAGAGGGATTTGCCGGCTCCTGGATACGCCACCAAGTAGTCCTCTGCCAGCTGGACTGCCTCTTCCAGCGATGTCGGATGGTGGTACTGGACCCAGTCCACTGTTCACATTGGCAGACAGATGACAAACTGCTCCAGGACCACAAGATTGAAGACTCCATGTTCGCCACGTTCCTCAGACAGCAACCATCTCCTACAGGCATCACGGATCTGTTAGGCGAACGAACGGCCGAACTCACCAAATGTCAGTGCTCAGAAGTGCTGATGTTGCTGTTCTGGGTTACGGCCGACCTGTCGCAGGATGGCTCATTTCAGGTCTGAGTACTCCAGCAGACTTGTGGCAGGTAGCTGTTGGACTGCAAGCTGAGCCTCTCCCTGACAAAAGCAGCAATAAACGAACCATCCACTGCGCACGGAACACCCGACCCATCCGTTGCATGCTTAAAGATTTCAATGAAGGCTTCAGGGTCATACTGGGGTCCCATTTTCACTAGCATGATCTGAGGAACAGCGGGCTCGGTCGAGGTCGCTGCTGGAGCCCCTGTGGCAACAAGCTCCGGATCACCTGTCGGTCCTCCGCCTGGGCTTACATCAGGGCCTGGAACCATTGCTCTTATTCTGACTGCAGCTCCAGTAGGGCCTTGATGTTGCATTTGGTGGATGCTGGTGAGGGTCTTGATGATTTTGGCCAGTAGCGAGGACTCCATGACGGTGATCTCCCTTAATTCCCAGGTTTTGGGACCACTGTAACAAATCCCTTAGTTCCAGGGAATGTGGAAGCGGGAGACAGCATACTCCATTGCAATGAGTGAGTCTTTATTTAATAGCTCTTTGGGGGCAGACGTGACACCATGCAAGGTTTGGACTTGTGAACGGTGAGCTCTGCGCTCTTTGCTTGTTTTAACACTTTTAATGACATAAACCAGTGAGATTCAATACATTTTGTTCCATAACTGTTCTAGGAGGGCAATATGTCAAAGAATTTTTCTTTGTTTTGTTCTGGGGGATATTCAGGTTTTGATGGTTGCACATGTTGGAATGTGGTCTTTATAATCCTGTTTTTGACACAATCTATTTTTTTATATGTCAAAATGTAAAATGTTAATATGAGTGGATGTTCTCTATCCACGTGGAATGTGAATGGGTTGGGGCACCCCATAAATAGAAGGAAGGTTATTTCTCTTCTTAAGCGTAAGAAATATGATATAGTATTTCTTCAAGAAACACACCTTTCTCCGCAGAAAGCTGAAATATTGGGAAGATATGGGGAGGGCATTTTTTTTATAGTGCTGGCTCAAGTAAGAGTAGGGGAGTCATTATATAATAAGTAAACATCTACAATTCAAACGTCTCAAACAGAGTAAAGATAAATTAGGGAGAGTCATTATAGTTTTATCTGAAATTAAGGGACGAAGTCTTATTTTGGCTAATATTTAGGCACCTGATGTTGATGATCAGGGCTATTTTATAGATCTTGAAGGGATGTTGTAAGCTGCTGGCACCCCTAATGATATAATATTAGGAGGAGACTTTAATCTTTTGATGGACTCAGTCCTTGATCAGAGTGAAGCAAAAGTGTGCATGCCCCCTAGAGCAACATTGACATCACAGGATGTGTAAACAAATCTTGGTCTTACAGATATTTGGAGACTTAGAGCCCATCTGGTAGGGACTATTCATTTTTTTCATCAGTCCATAAGATTTACTCTAGAATATATATATATATATATATATATATATATATATATATATATATATATATATATATATATATATAACTAAGTCCCTCATTTCATTCATTGTTGTGTCCTGGTGTGTTTAGAGGTTTTGCCATATACGGAAAAAAAGAAATCATATAGTTGGCACTTTAATGTATCCCTTTTCCAAAATCTTGAATTCTAACACATGTTAAAGGCTGAAATCAATGTCTATATGTAGACCAACTGGTCCTCGGTATCCTCTGTGGGTGTGGCTTGGGAGGCACTTAAGGAGGTTTTTAGGGGCCGGATCATACATTATGCCTCATTCACCAAAAAATCCAAAGCACAAGAACTCGTGGAAGCGGAAGGGAATATTAAAAGTGCAAAGGCAGAGTTGATGCGCTGAATGTCAAGTAATGGCCTCAGGGAATTGACCAAATTGAAATACTGATATAATACCATTTCGTCACAGAAGGTGGAGTTTTGGCTATTCTGGCAAGACAATCATACTTTGAGTAAGAGGACAAGGCAGGGAAAGCTCTGGCTAGATATATAAAACAGAGAGAGTCTTTTTCTACCATTCTCTTAGTGAAATCTGCTGGTGGTGAAAATTTTACTTGAATTATTTACCTGATTTACCTGGCCATTTAAATTAACAATGTTTTTAAATAATTATATCTTGATCTCTATAGTTCCACTTCTTTGTCTACTGATGAAGATATTAAAAACTTTGTGGAACCATTAGAACTTCCTAAACTGATGACTGAGCAAAAAATTCTCTTGATTCTGAGATAACCTTGGAGGAGCTTGGTGAGGTAATTAAAACCTTGCCTACAGGCAAGGCTCCGGGGCCAGACGGCTTTGCCACTGAATTTTTTAGACCTGATGCTACAGAACTGGCTCAACTTTTGCTAGAAGTTTATAAGGAATCATTAAAGAATGGAGCTTCCGCCAACCATGACCTTAACAAGGCAAAGATCCAAGTGAGTGTAAGTGTTACACTCTGACCCTACTAGATCTATGCCTTGCCTCCACATATTTATTAATTCCTTTTCTAAGTTCTCTGAATACAGAGTTAATTGGTCTAAATCCGAAGCTTTGGCTCTGACAGCGTACTGCCAGGCACCTTCCAGTAGCCCAAACAGGACATTAAGTATTTGGATATTTTATTACCAGCAAATTTGTGTGATATAAATAGTTAATTTTGACCCTTTAATAAAAAGGTTTTTGAGCGATGTGGGCAGGTGGGCTTCATTACCAAAATGTAACTACCTGCTACAATCTCTCCCTATAGATTTCCCCCTCTCTGATTTCAAGCAATTTGATTGCATAGCGATGTCCTTCATTTGGAATGGTAAACGTCCCAGATTACATTTCAGTAAATTGCATAGGCCGACTGACAAAGGTGGGCTATGCCTACCCAAGATTTTGTTTTATTATTATGCAATTTTATTAATGCAGACATTTGGCTCATTGGTCGCTTCCACCTGAGAGAGCCCCTCCTTGGTTTTGTATTGAAAAAACTTTCTTGCCCCTATTTTGCCATTGCAAAGCCTTTCTATCAAGCTAATCGGAGAAGTTAAGTTACACCCTGTTATCTTGCATTTGCACATGGTATGGACAAAAGTGTCCAGAGTGTTTAATTCTGACATTTATTTAAATGTTGCCTCGAGCATATGGCTGAACCCAAAGTTATGTATTAATAAGTTCCCTTTCTGTTGGACAGAGTGCATTGTGAGGGAGGTTAATACACTTGGTTACCTATATGAGGGTGGAGTGTTGAGATCCTTTGAAAATATGGTTCAAACTTTGGGATACCCAGGTCTCAGTTCTTTAAGTATTTACAGCTGCACCACCTGGTGTGTACTATTGGGAGTAGTAAACACCCCCCTAAAGCATCAGATACTGGGAGTGGCGATTACTGCTTTTAGAAAAGTTCATGAGGCATCAGTGTATTACTTCCTGCTAATTCAGAGTCTGGGGGACGGAGCTTCAACTTCTCTCAAGAGATTATGGGAGAAAGATTAAACTTGGTATTGGAGGAGGGAGTGTGGGCCAGGATTCTAAAATAAATCAAGTCTACATCTAGAGATGCAAGGGTGCGCCTTGTGCAATTTAAGATTTTACATCGATTCTATTGGATGCCCTATAGATTGTATAGGCTTGGTCTTAAAGACACACCCACCTGATGGTTATGCCAATCAGAAGATGTGGACACAGCCCATGTTTTTTAGTGGTGTGTTAAGATACAAGAATTTTGGATGAGGGTTCAGAGTATTATGTGTGACGTATTAGGCACTCAAATTTCATTTTGCTCCAGACTCTGTATTTTAGGTGATGGGGCGGTCATTAATATAGGGGAGGTGACGTATTGGGTCCTAGCCACTAGCAGACAGGTCATCCTTAGGTGATGGAAGTATTCTGGAGCACCCTCATTTCAGGAGTGGTGCACAGAGATGGGCAGGGTGGTGGCATTTGAGGAGGTGACGTATAGAAGGCTATGCAACTGGGAGTTGTTCGATTAAAAAGTGGGGCAGATATCTGGCCTTTTTGGAGGGCACTCTGGAAGGGCAGTGGAGAGGGACTTGTAGTTTTAAATGTGTGTTTATTATTATTTGTATTTATTTTATTTTATTTTGTATCTGCGTGTATACTCGGGCTTGGCCACAGGGATGTTTGTTGGAGGTGGGGTTGAGGATTGGGAGGGGGAAGGGAATTAATGGGGTTTAAGGGGGATAATGGCTGACTCTGTACATGAATGTACATGAATTGTGTCATGCAAATAATTGTCAAAAAATTTAATCTGAAAAACATATAGCTCTTTGCTTTTCAACAAACACTCCAAAACACACACACACACACACACACACACACACAGGCAGTTGAAGCGCAACTCTCTCTCCCATTTTCTGCCGTCTCCTCTGCCACAGCTCACAGAAAACACAAATGGCTGTGAGCACAGGTGTAAATCATTTACCACTCAGATTTCCCAGCCTCACTCTCCACAGATTGGCACTTGACCACACCCCTGCCACCACAGCCTCTCACACAATGCACTTTTAAACAGATAAAGATCTCCACAACAGTAAACAGACTCTGACTCCAACTCCTTCATCCCTGCTCAAACTTGTAGAAAATGCAGCATTGTCATTTCAAATCTTCAAAATCAGCTAGTGAAACACGTCTGGTACGTTTTTTAAATGGAATATGAGGTTTCAATTCAATCCTATGGGTAACCCCAAGCATACTCCCCACATCAAGATCATGCTTGGAGAAGGCATGAGAAACTGCATTTTTGATCTGTTTGAGGATATGCTCCTTGTACTCTAAAGTAATTGGACTTCCCTTGAAACTTGAATCAAGATTAGTATCCTTCACCCATTCAGACTTGTCACACTGATATATTGGTAAAGAGTGTGCTATAAACCTGTCAGTCTTTTTCAGGAAATCTTGAGATGCCAATGGGATGATCCAGTCAACTTGGAGACATTCAGCAACTATGAACTTTGTAGAAAGAGTAATAGCACGACTGGAGATATTCCTGATGGTCAGCCTGAATATATTATAGGACCCAGGCTTCATGTCTACAATCTGATCATTAAATATCAAACCTCCTGGAATATTGCAGTTCAGGGATTCTCCAATTACAGCTTTCACTGTTTTCCAACAGCTCTGGAATGACAGATGGCTTTAAGTGTACATACCTCATCCTTCTTAATACCTATGGGCACTTTGCTACTAATCTTTACTCTTAAGGCCTTAACTTTCATTATGTTGGGTTCCTGTTTTTGACAATACTCTGAATATGCAACAGCCCAATCTGCTTGAAAAGGTAGAGAATTCAAGAATTTGGAACCATCTCTTTTCTTACAGTCCTGAATGAAGTGTCTTAGGATGTTTGTGCCTACTAGAAATGGAACCTTCTCATTGTAGGATTGATCTGGGCACACCTATGCCAGCACAATTAATTTATTTCCCATTCCACAGACACTCTAGGGAAACTGAACTTCTACTTCAATATACCCTTTGTAGGGCACAGTTTGTCCATCTGCACACTTAATATTCAGCAAGTCACTGACAGAACTCAATTCCCTATGTGTTAAGTATTTTGAATGGAAAGATTGTGAAATAATGCTTACTTGTGATCCAGTGTCAATAAGACAATTACACTGAACACAATCAAGCCAAGCAGTGCCTTCACAAGATTCTCCAACGAGACCACTCAGAACTAGCATCTGCTGCAGCATCGTTTTGAAACTCAGAAAAACAGTGACTAGTCAATGAGGAACCAATAAGATGAAGAACTCCTTGTTCCACAGCAGGAGCTCTCACATGTTTAAATTCTATACTGGAGTGGTCCTCGGGGTTTGTCTGGCTTGGTGCTTCTCGCAGAGTTTTCTCTGCAATAGAACAGTATTTACAGGGTTGATACAGCATTGCAGAAGAAGGGAGTCCTCTCCACACCTGTAACAAAACTTTTTGAAAATGACTTGTGTCTCTTTTGTGTTAGTTATAATCAGTGGTGTACAAATATTACACAAGGTGCAAACATTACATTGATTGTTGCTTAAGAAGACAACAACCTTGCCTACTATATGCATACTATACTTTATGTAAATATCTGTAATGTAGATTCTGAAGAGCAGTTTTAAATAAATCAAATATATTTGATCTCTTATAGTTGTATAAATTATGAAAGGGGTGTGAACATTTGAGACATACAGGAATACAAACTTATCTTCTCAAGTATATACACTGTTTATTAATCCTTCAATGAATGGGTTATCAGCTGTCTTCCATTTCTTCGGCTTTCTATCTCGTTTCTGAACAGCAATCTAAATCGAGACAATCTGTGATTTGCCTACTGAAAACAGTCATTTTGCTCCTTAACATTTCAGTTTAGTCTGGAGCCCCACAGATACATAAATGCTCTCTGAACATCTATTAGACTCATATTTGCATCTTCTTTTCTCAAAAATATTGAGTATTCAGGATCAAAACCATATTTATCACAGAGATCCATTATTAGATACAAACAAAGAACCTGTTGTTAATTATGGTCTTTTGCTTATGATGACTTTTTTTTCATACTACTCAAACTGTACGCTCCAGTCCCTGTTTGGGTGCCACTTTTTCTCTACATGTAACCCTGCTCTGAAAATAAATTCTCAAGACAGTTTAATATTTCAGAGTAAACTGAATTTGTTTTTATTCCAAGGTCTGATAACAATTTGTTATCAAGAGCTCAACTTTAAAAGTATGAACTAGAGCATACGTCTGAATGCAATCAAATCTGTTTGAATTCGATAAGAGAAATAAACAAAACAATCCAGAACAATATTAAGAAATAAATTGACATTGTATATGAGTAACACTTGAAACATCAATATACCACAGACTCAGTGTTTGACCTTTCCCAACACAAATTACAATTCTTTAAGAATCTTAAAGGAGTAATTGCAGTCTCGAAACATTAAAACTACTAGAAAAATATTCTGGTAGTGCTTATTGTCCTTTTACAAGCACAATGAGTCCAAGAGCGCACATCTAAAATAATAATAATAAAGGTTTCTCTGATGGAAGAAAAAAATAGATATCCAGAAGAGAATATCTGGGAGGAAAATTGTATTTGAACAGAAATCTGTGTTTATGGCCATGTGTCACATGACTCACACCTTACTTAGTGACAACTATGTGAATCACCACAATATGGCATGATGGAGTCCCTGGAATGAGTCTTCAGACTTTTCACTCTCCTACGAACAGCTGGGTGTTACCATACAGACTGCATCAGATTCAGACTCGGGAGCTTTTCAATAGCTGACAAGACAGAGTTTTCTGTTCTCTGACATGACTGTAGAACAGGCAGGAATGAAGCCATTAAGCCAACATTAAGCCAACTTTAAACAACCCAGTCTGCCAGTTTGTGAATTATTAAGTTATTTAGTTTGTTTTAGAGTTAGTTACACATGGGAGCTGCTGTTGCAAGATGCCACTCAATGTGGCACTGGAGTGACAGCAGAAAACCCATACCACACCACCACGCACATTGAGCTCACCTCTGACACGTCGCCGTGACGTCTGATGTCGCCGTGACATCGCCTGTACTTGATCTCTGATCTACCATGTGAAATCTCAATTTCCACTGTATTCCCTTCCATTCCCACATGTGCATGGACCCATACAAACTGTACCTTCACTCTTAACTGCTGTAATGTATATACAAGAGGAAGAATTTCCAATATAATATCTTGCCATGTTTCAGACTGCCAAACATCAAGACTTAACAGAGCAGAACTTATAAATTTATCTCACTTATCCATTGTATTGCCATAAGTTCACAAGTATACACTGATAAATGATCAGATATCCGTTTCTTCTTTACAATTTTCAACATTGGAATGGTAAATGCAATCCCGACTTGTCCACTATTTGGATTCTTTGATGCATCTGTGAATAGGAGTGTATTATTTCTTTAAAGTGACCATAAATACTCCCTCACACATACCACTTCTTGTTCATTCTGACCTTCTTTTCATCTTTGTCTTCCTTGTGTGTCTCGGGTACCCCAAATAATCTCAAGTTCCACCGAGAGTAGCTCTCTTGATCAGGAGCTCTGGAAAGTTTGTCTTAGCAATGGACCACCTTGGAAGCCCCCAAATGTGGAGATATATCTATCTGCAGAGACTCAGAGCCATATGTCACAGCCGTTTCAGGACAGCAGTCTCAGGCCGGAGGTTAGGGCGGAGCTAATGGAGCTACAGTAGATTCTGAACCGATGCTTGCACCACCTACAGTTTTGAAGGATACTTAAAACAGTATTAACAATTTCTTATCCTAAACATTTAATGGCAACACTGTTAAATAAATTTCCATTTGTTAACATTAGTTAATGCAGTAGGTATCATGAATGAACAATGAACTATATTTTTAACCATTATTTATTAATCTTGATAATGTAAATGGATAAACACATAATTGTTTTTTTTTTTTTGTTCATAGTGCATGTTCAGCCTCTGTTAGAGACTGTGTATAATTTACAGAGATAGACATTTACATTTATAATTATTATAATTACTTTATTGTTTAATATTTTGTATAAGATCATTTTTTCCTGCCGCTATTATGTGAGGACTTTTATTTTGACGTTTTCCATGAGCAATGCGCATCGGGTAACAGGAAATAACGAGCTCATGGTGCAGTGAACGCTTCAGAGATGTTTGAGTTGCATCATCAATCTTTCTTCTAATTCCTGTCGTAAGCGTTGGCTTTTTACTCGGTTCAGTGGCCGGTGTTTTTGTCCACGTAAACTGCAGTACATGTTATACCATTAAAGGAGCAAGACGCTCATATCCTGGCTCTTGAACAGAGTTTGGCTTGCTGTTTATCTATATTCACGTTTTGAAGGCAAACATATAGAGAGAACAGTATAGTAAAAAGCCATGGATCAGCGGGTGCTAGAAGAAGTTACAGATGTAATCATGGAAAGTGGAGGAAAAGAAAAGGCATCTTCAGAGGTTGGTTCTGCACGCTCATCATCTTCCTCCAAGTGTTCTGTTGCCAGTGCTGCCGTTAGAGCTAGAGCCTCAGCAGAAGCTGCACGTGCCAAGATGGCGTTTGCAAAAAGACAACTTGAAATGAAGCAAGAGAAAGCCAAACTGGATCAAGAGAGAGCAATGGTGGAAGCGCGTTTAGAAGCATTGGAAGTTGAAAAGGAAGCTGCCGCTGCTCTGGCAGAGGCTGAAGCGTTAGAGACAGCAGTGGCAATGGAATGTGATGACAATCGCAGTGAAAAGAGCATACTTTCATCACATGTGATTTCAATGAGAACAAAAGAATATGTGAAACACCAGTCTCAGGTGAGCTCTGACTTTGCTACCTTACCTCTGAATAGCTCTTTGTTAACCTGTGTGAAGGAATCGACTCCATGTGCGATAAAGTCTGAGAGCATGAACGCTGCATACGACGGCGGCGCAGATACTGTTCTGGAGCGGAGCAAAAGCTGTCAAGGTGAATGTCAGCAACGAGCAAGATATCCAGAGTCACTGTATAATCTGCCTCATTCCATACCAAATACTGCATCTAAAGCATCTCCATGTCAAGATCCTGCTTCACGAAGGTACGCAGTCCATCCAGATATGCAGCATTTCTCTCAAAGTCAAGTCGTCCCTATGTCAGACTTTGCTAGATTCGTAGCGCGTAGAGAGCTAGTCACCACAGGACTTACTATGTTTGATGATAACCCAGAGAACTTCAGAGCATGGGCGTCTTCATTTGTTAATGCTACACAAGACTTACAGCTCACAGCCAGTGAAGAATTAGACTTATTAGTCAAGTGGCTGGGGAAGGAATCGTCGGATCATGTGAGAAGGATTCGAGCTGTGTATGTTACTAATCCACAAACTGCTCTTCAACTGTCGTGGATGAGACTTCAAGAATGTTATGCTACTCCTGAAGTGATAGAAAGTGCTTTATTTAAGCGGTTGGATAACTTTCCACGTCTATCTCCAAAAGACAGCATAAAACTCAGGGAACTCGCAGACCTGCTCATGGAGCTCCTTGCAGCTAAAGAAGACACATACTTACCAGGGTTAGCTTATCTCGACACCCCTCGTGGTATCAATCCCATAGTGGAGAAGTTATCAGTAAGTTTGCAAGAAAAATGGCTGTTCGCTGGTTCACGTTTCAAAGAAGAGAAAAAGGTCAGTTTTCCCCCATTCTCGTTCTTCACTCATTTCGTTTGCAGTGAAGCTAAAGCCAGGAATGATCCTAGTTTCAAGCTCTCAAACAGTAGTTATACAGCCATCAGAAATGAAAAACCCCTCTATAAGCATGGTGTTAGCAGAGTTCCCGTGTCAGTGCACAAGACAGATGTATCCACAAATGATGAGTCATATTCAGTTAATGTGAAGGACATTATTAAGAGAGACTTGACAAGGTACTGCCCTATTCATAACAAATTGCATCCTCTGTCTAAATGCAGAGTCTTCAGGAAAAGATCGTTGATGGAACGCAAGAACCTGCTGAAAGAACATAAAAGATGTTTCAGGTGTTGCTCTCCGAGTCATGTAGCCAGAGAATGTCTCATGATCCTCAAATGCTCAGAGTGTGATTCTGACAGACATTGCACAGTTATGCATCCTGACATAGCCCCGCCCCTCTCTACACCTCCGACGCAAGAACCAAACACAGAACAACAGGTCAACACAACCCCAGAGGTAACTTCAAGGTGCACAGAAATTTGTGGAGAAAGTACGTCAATGCGATCCTGTGCAAAAATGTGCTTGGTGCGTGTATTTCCTCAAGGACAGCAGAGACGAGCTATCAAGATGTATGTCATCATTGATGACCAGAGCAACCGCTCACTGGCGAAAGGAGAGTTCTTTCGTCTGTTTGGAGTCCAGAGTAACCCCTCTCCATATTTGTTGAGAACATGTGCTGGTTCAATAGAAATGTCTGGAAGAAAAGCAGTCGGCTTCCAAATAGAGACACTGGATGGTAAGATATGTCTTGATCTCCCTCCACTAATAGAGTGTAACGAGATAATGAGCAGCAGATCAGAAATTCCCACTCCAGAGGTCGCCCTTGTTCATCCACACTTGAAACCTTTGGCATAGTTCATCCCAAAGCTAGATCCTGATGCTCAGATCTTAATATTGCTGGGAAGAGACATGATCCGTGTACACAAAGTGAGACAACAAATTAATGGGCCTCACAATGCTCCCTTTGCACAGCGGTTGGATTTAGGCTGGGTGATTGTAGGTGATGTCTGCATTGACAAAGCTCATAAGCCGATGGTGAGTGTCTTTAAAACTAACATCCTGGAGAATGGTCGTCCATCTCTTCTCACTCCATGTCAGAGCCACCTCAAAGTGAAAGAGAAATTGTGCCATGGTGGGGAGTATAAGTCTGTTGTATTTTCCCATTCGTTCAATGATGCTACTCATTGCATGCAAGACAAAGATGAACTTGGGTTCAAGGTATTTGAGAGAACCAAGAATGATAACAAACTTGCCATGTCCTTTGAGGATAAGATCTTCTTGAAAATCATGCAAACAGAGTTCCAACAAGATGAACTGAAAAACTGGGTCGCTCCTTTGCCATTTCGGTCACCCAGACCGGGAACAAGCTTTGTCTCACCTTAATTCTTTGCATCGCACACTGAGCAGAAAACCGGAGATGAAGGAACAGTTTTCTGCCTTCATGGAGAAGCTCTTTCAGAACCATCATGCAGAAAGAGCGCCACCTATCCACGAGGATGAAGAATGTTGGTATTTACCCATCTTCGGAGTGTATCATCCGCAAAAGCCGGGACAGATACAGGTGGTATTTGATTCCAGTGCGCAACACCAAGGTATTTCTCTGAACAATGTTCTCCTCTCAGGCCCTGACCTAAACAATTCCCTGTTAGGTGTGCTGTTACGGTTCAGGAAAGATCTCATTGCAATTATGGCGGACATCCAACAAATGTTCTATGGTTTCCTGGTGAAAAAGGATCACAGAAACTATTTGAGATTCCTCTGGTACAGAGACAGTGACTTGAGCAAAGAAGTGGTAGAATACCGTATGAGGGTACATGTTTTGGAACAGCCCTTCTCCAGCAGTGGCCACATACGGTCTACGGTTAGCTGCACAGCAAAGTGAGCAAGAGTACGGAACTGACACTTCACACTTTGTCAACCGACATTTCTACGTGGATGACGGGCTTGTGTCCTTTCCCACAGAAGCTGAAGCGATCGACTTGCTCAAGCGCACTCAAGAATCGCTTTCCAAGTCGAATCTTAAGCTCCATAAAATAGCTTCAAACAGTGTCAAAGTAATGCAAGCTTTCCCACCAGAAGACCTGGCTTCTGGCCTCCAAGATCTGAATTTTGGAAATGAGATTTGGCCCACTCAAAGAAGTCTGGGTTTATACTGGGACATAAAAACAGATACCTTCACCTTCAAAGTTGCAACTAACAACCAGCCCTACACTCACCGTGGAGTGCTCTCCACTGTGAACAGCATCTTCGACCCTTTGGGCTTGGTGGCACCAGTGACAATCCAAGGCAGAGCGCTAGTACGTGAGCTGGCTAAAGAGGTGCATGACTGGGACACAGCCCTTCCTGAAGAGAAAAGAAACAAGTGGGAAGAATGGAGAACCTCACTTCAAAAGCTAAGCAACATTCACATCACACGCACATACCTACATCATTCACTCTCTAACACTTCATACATTGAGTTGTGTGTCTTTTCAGATGCCTCGAACTGGGCCATAGGGGCAGTGGCTTACATTCGAGCTCTGACTGATGAAGGCGAGGCAAAAGTGGGATTTGTGCTGGGCAAGGCAAAGTTATCGCCTCGTCCTGAGCCTTCCATCCCTCGCCTAGAGCTGTGTGGAGCGGTGCTGGCTGTAGAGATGGCTGAACATATCCTTGATGAACTAGACTACAAGCCAAATGCTGTGAGGTTCTATTGTGACAGCAAAGTAGTCCTGGGATATATCTACAATGAGTCCAGACGCTTCTTCGTTTATGTGCACAACCGTGTTCAACGGATACGTCAATCAACTTCTCCAGATCAGTGGAATTATGTGCCTACGGACCAGAATCCAGCTGATCTAGCGGCAAGATCTGTGGTTGCATCACAGCTTAATGACACTATATGGTTCACAGGACCCAGCTTTCTCTACAAACTGCCCCAAGCGCAAGAATGTGAGTTATTCGAACTGGTGAATCCTAAGGAGGATGCAGAAATCAGGCCTTGTGTGTCCAGCTTCGTTACTCAAATTGACAGAAGCCACTTCTCAGAACGGTTTCAGCGCTTTTCAACCTGGGAATCTTTGCTAAGAGCCATTTCCTTTCTGATTCATCAAGCACGTTCTCACACGTCAGGTTCTATCAGCACATCACATGAGTGTAAAGGATGGCACCAGTGTAGCGGAATACGCACTCCTGAAGAGCAGGCAACCGCAAAAAGACTAATTCTTCTACATGTTCAGAAAGATCTATATCCAGAGGAGTATGCTGCTCTGCAGAGGAACGAACAAGTTTTTCATTCAAGTGGGCTGTGGAATCTCGACCCCTACATCTATGACGATCTTTTGAGTGTTGGTGGACGTCTGAGACACGCCTCTCTTGAATCAGAGGTGAAGAATCCAATCATCCTCCCAAAGCAAAGTCATGTTGCTAAACTGTTGGTGAGTTACTATCATTCCAAAGTGCACCATCAAGGCCGACATATTACAGAAGGAGCAATCAGATCGGCTGGCTTGTGGATTTTAGGAGGGAAAAGACTGATAAACTCCATTCTCCATCGTTGTGTGACATGCCTCAGACTCAGAGGAAAGCAGGAAGTCCAGAAGATGGCAGATCTGCCTCCTGAGCGCCTCAGTACATCTCCTCCATTTACCTACGTGGGATTAGATGTTTTTGGTCCATGGACTGTGGTCACTCGACGCACCAGAGGTGGGGTAGCTGAAAACAAAAGGTGGGCTATACTCTTCACGTGTATGAGTATACGAGCAGTACATATAGAAGTTATAGAATCCATGAACACTGCCAGTTGCATCAACGCTCTGCAACGGTTTTTCACTGTGAGGGGACCTGCTAAACAGCTCAGATCGGACAGAGGAACCAATTTTGTTGGAGCTAGCCAGGAATTGGGCATGCAGCCAACAAAAGAAAACCAACCTAGTCTTCTGAAATACCTCCATGAGAATGGCTGTACGTGGGAATTCAATCCTCCACACGCTTCCCACATGGGGGGAGCGTGGGAACGCATGATCTGCGTGAGCCGCAGGATTCTAGACGGTATGCTGTTGCAAAAGAAACATGCTCACTTGACTCATGAGGTACTTTGCACTCTGATGGCAGAGGTATCCGCAATCATAAACGCTAGACCTCTGATTCCCGTCTCTTCAGATCCCTATTCTCCATGCGTACTCACTCCAGCAATGCTCCTTACCCAAAAGCCAGGAGTACCCGTCCCAATTGAGAACTGCACTGAAAGGGATCTCCTAAGATGTCAGTGGAGACAAGTAAACGCATTGGCCAACGAGTTTTGGAGCCGATGGCGAAAAGAATACATCAGTACACTCCAACCTCGACGGAAGTGGCTTGAAACTCACCGAAACTTGCACATTGGAGATGTTGTGTTGTTGAAACAAGTTCAGTCTAAAAGGAATGACTGGCCTTTGGGCTTAATCACATCCGTCTTCCCGAGCAGTGATGGAAAGGTCCGCAAGATAGAAGTTAAAACAACCTCAGGTGGTAACGTGAAAACATTCTTACGACCTATTTCTGATGTGATCTTACTCCTAGCTAAAGAGGACTAAGACTAAACACGGACTGTTATAGTGGCATTAATAATGCCAGGTGGGGAGTGTTCTGCCTCTGTTAGAGACTGTGTATAATTTACAGAGATAGACATTTACATTTATAAATATTATAATTACGTGATTGTTTAATATTTTGTATAAGATCATTTTTTCCTGCCGCTATTATGTGAGGACTTTTATTTTGACGTTTTCCATGAGCAATGCGCATCGGGTAACAGGAAATAACGAGCTCATGGTGCAGTGAACGCTTCAGAGATGTTTGAGTTGCATCATCAATCTTTCTTCTAATTCCTGTCGTAAGCGTTGGCTTTTTACTCGGTTCAGTGGCCGGTGTTTTTGTCCATGTAAACTGCAGTACATGTTATACCATTAAAGGAGCAAGACGCTCATATCCTGGCTCTTGAACAGAGTTTGTCTTGCTGTTTATCTATATTCACGTTCTGAAGGCAAACATATAGAGAGAACAGTATAGTGCATGAACTAATGTTAATATATACAACTTTTAATTAAAAAAAAGTATATTAGTAAATGTTTAAAACAACATTTACCAAGATTAACAAATGCTGAAAATGCACTGCTCATTGTTATTCATGTTAACAAATGGAACCTTGTTTTAAAAATGTTACCCATTTGACTATTTTATATGTGATAATGTGATTTCCTTTATGCTCATGATGTCACAGGTATTACTTTAAGGAACAAAGCATGGGTATTTAATGTCATATATATTTAAACATATCAAATTAAAAATACATTTTCAATTTCAAAGCCTAGCAAAAATATACACTGAACAATTAGAAAACTAATAAGAAAGGTTAATATTCATCAAATGGAACTAAGATAATAATTTAAACGATTTGAAACACTCAAAACTTTATACAATTTATACAACATAAATATACAACTTAAAACTCATCAAAAGAACAATTTAATCTTGGGCCCATCTTATCATGTAATTCCAGGAAAAAAAATCTCCATGTCATCATTGTAAGGAAAATTAAATGTGAAGGAAAGTTTGGATTCATCAAAATGATTGTGGATGGCCCTTTCCCTTTTTCCAACTGTAGGAAACGAGGCTTTTCCCCTGAACTGCTGTTTATGTAGCCACTTCACAACTGTTTTGAGGTCTTTAATAATTGATAGCGCCTTCATTAGAGAAGAGTAAAGAATAATGTAATTATTGGTTTTAATATTTGCAACAACACCTATACAATATATATGAAAATATATTATATATATGAACATCCCAGGAGATCAGCAGTTACAGAATACTCTAACCAGCGTGTATGGCACCAACAAACATCCATGTGATTATCTAATCAGCCAATCGTGTGGCAGCAGTGCATAAAATAAGGCATATACGGGTCAGTTTTCCATCAGAATGGGGAAAATATTTGATCTCTGTGATTTGGTCTGTGGCATGATTGTTGGTGCCAGGTGGGCTGGTTTGAGTATTTCTGTAACTGCTGATCTCCTGGGATTTTTACACACAACAGTCTCTAGAATTTACTCTGAATGGTGCCAAAAACAAAATACATCCAGTGAGCGGCAGTTCTGTGGATGGAAATGCTTTGTTGATGAGAGAGGTTAATAGAGAATAGCCAGACTGGATTGAACTGACAAAGTCTATTGTAACTCCAGGGTTTCCCGCAGAAAATTTGTTAGTTAAGGTGGTGGGGGGTGGGATTGCATAACTCCTGACACAAATGAAGACAAATACTGAAACTTGAGTCATATCTTTTTAATGATGTATTAGTTTGTCAAGGTAATAACATTACATCTAATAGTCCGTCAAAATGTGCAAAGCTTATTACAATCACTGCTTATGGCAGAGCTGACACCTAGCATCGCTACAGGCTATCCTCCTTGGTTTAGAAAAAAACATTTCAAGGGCCCTTCGGTAATTGCACTCTTTTACGAGTGGACCATTTATGCATATTTTCATAAATAACATTTATGACCTAAAAAAACTGTCAAATAGCAAATGTTTAGTTTAGCAACTTACATCTTATCTAGCACTTGACCGACCATAAACTGAAGCGCGTCGAGTCGCTCTGCTAAAATCTGCGCTGTGAACATAAAGCCCGCCTACTTTGATTTGATTGGTCATCTCAAATATTCTGACATTGACGAGCAGTGACAGACCAATGAGGCTCAGATGAACACACACACACACACACACGCTCGGCCGCTCATGGAAGAACGCGCTGATAACAAGACTGAAGCGAACACGAAGGCTTATCACATATTTAAAGATGGAAAGGGAGAAAACAGGACAGAGTAACACGGCGAATATCGCTCATATATATTTTTTTGGCGACGTAGTTAAGGCGGCAGGCGTGTGTTGCTTAGGCGGCCGCCTTAGTTTCAAAGTGCTGCGGGAAACCCTGAACTCAAATAACCGCTCTGTATGATTGTAGTGAAAAGAATATCATCTCAGAATGCTACTCTGAGATGCGGGTTGGCGCTGTTTTGGTGGCACGAGGAGGACCTACACAATATTAGATTTTAATGTTGTCACTGATCAGTGTATATACAGTATATTTGTGTGTGTGTGTGTGATATACTGTGTATATATACACTCACCTAAAGGATTATTAGGAACACCTGTTCAATTTCTCATTAATGCAATTATCTAATCAACCAATCACATGGCAGTTGCTTCAATGCATTTAGGGGTGTGGTCCTGGTCAAGACAATCTCCTGAACTCCAAACTGAATGTCAGAATGGGAAAGAAAGGTGATTTAAGCAATTTTGAGCGTGGCATGGTTGTTGGTGCCAGACGGGCCGATCTGAGTATTTCACAATCTGCTCAGTTACTGGGATTTTCACGCACAACCATTTCTAGGGTTTACAAAGAATGGTGTGAAACGGAAAAACATCCAGTATGCGGCAGTCCTGTGGGCTAAAAATGCCTTGTTGATGCTAGAGGTCAGAGGAGAATGGGCCGACTGATTCAAGCTGATAGAAGAGCAACTTTGCCTGAAATAACCACTCGTTACAACCGAGGTATGCAGCAAAGCATTTGTGAAGCCACAACACGCACAACCTTGAGGCGGATGGGCTACAACAGCAGAAGACCCCACCGGTACCACTCATCTCCACTACAAATAGGAAAAAGAGGCTACAATTTGCAAGAGCTCACCAAAATTGAACAGTTGAAGACTGGAAAAATGTTGCCTGGTCTGATGAGTCTCGATTTCTGTTGAGACATTCAGATGGTAGAGTCAGAATTTGACGTAAACAGAATGAGAACATGGATCCATCATGCCTTGTTACCACTGTGGTGGTGTAATGGTGTGGGGATGTTTTCTTGGCACACGTTAGGCCCCTTAGTGCCAATTGGGCATCGCTTAAATGCCACGGCCTACCTGAGCATTGTTTCTGACCATGTCCATCCCTTTATGGCCACCATGTACCCATCCTCTGATGGCTACTTCCAGCAGGATAATGCACCATGTCACAAAGCTCGAATCATTTCAAATTGGTTTCTTGAACATGACAATGAGTTCACTGTACTAAAATGGCCCCCACAGTCACCAGATCTCAACCCAATAGAGCATCTTTGGGATGTGGTGGAACGGAGCTTCGTGTCCTGGATGTGCATCCCACAAATCTCCATCAACTGCAAGATGCTATCCTATCAATATGGGCCAACATTTCTAAAGAATGCTTTCAGCACCTTGTTGAATCAATGCCACGTAGAATTAAGGCAGTTCTGAAGGAGAAAGGGGGTCAAACACAGTATTAGTATGGTGTTCCTAATAATCCTTTAGGTGAGTGTGTATATATATATATATATATATATACAGTGAGGAAAATAAGTATTTGAACACCCTGCTATTTTGCAAGTTCTCCCACTTGGAAATCATGGAGGGGTCTGAAATTGTCATCGTGAGGTGCATGTCCACTGTGAGAGACATAATCTAAAAAAAAATCCAGAAATCACAATGTATGATTTTTTAACTATTTATTTGTATGATACAGCTGCAAATAAGTATTTGAACACCTGAGAAAATCAATGTTAATATTTGGTACAGTAGCCTTTGTTTGCAATTACAGAGCGCTTCCTGTAGTTTTTCACCAGGTTTGCACACACTGCAGGAGGGATTTTGGCCCACTCCTCCACACAGATCTTCTCTAGATCAGTCAGGTTTCTGGGCTGTCGCTGAGAAACACGGAGTTTGAGCTCCCTCCAAAGATTCTCTATTGGGTTTAGGTCTGAGACTGGCTAGGCCACGCCAGAACCTTGATATGCTTCTTACAGAGCCACTCCTTGGTTATCCTGGCTGTGTGCTTCGGATCATTGTCATGTTGGAAGACCCAGCCTCGACCCATCTTCAATGCTCTAACTGAGGGAAGGAGGTTGTTCCCCAAAATCTCGCAATACATGGCCCCGTCATCCTCTCCTTAATACAGTGCAGTCAGCCCTGTCCCATGTGCAGAAAAACACCCCAAAGCATGATGCTACCACCCCCATGCTTCACAGTAGGGATGGTGTTCTTGGGATGGTACTCATCATTCTTCTTCCTCCAAACACGGTTAGTGGAATTATGACCAAAAAGTTCTATTTTGGTCTCATCTGACCACATGACTTTCTCCCATGACTCCTCTGGATCATCCAAATGGTCATTGGCAAACTTAAGACGGGCCTTGACATGTGCTGGTTTAAGCAGGGGAACCTTCCGTGCCATGCATGATTTCAAACCATGACGCCTTAGTGTATTACCAACAGTAACCTTGGAAACGGTGGTCCCAGCTCTTTTCAGGTCATTGACCAGCTCCTCCCGTGTAGTTCTGGGCTGATTTCTCACCTTTCTTAGGATCATTGAGACCCCACGAGGTGAGATCTTGCATGGAGCCCCAGTCCGAGGGAGATTGACAGTCATGTTTAGCTTCTTCCATTTTCTAATGATTGCTCCAACAGTGGACCTTTTTTCACCAAGCTGCTTGGCAATTTCCCGTGAGCCCTTTCCAGCCTTGTGGAGGTGTACAATTTTGTCTCTAGTGTCTTTGGACAGCTCTTTGGTCTTGGCCATGTTAGTAGTTGGATTCTTACTGATTGTATGGGGTGGACAGGTGTCTTTATGCAGCTAACGACCTCAAACAGGTGCATCTAATTTAGGATAATAAATGGAGTGGAGGTGGACATTTTAAAGGCAGACTAACAGGTCTTTGAGGGTCAGAATTCTAGCTGATAGACAGGTGTTCAAATACTTATTTGCAGCTGTATCATACAAATAAATAGTTAAAAAATCATACATTGTGATTTCTGGATTTTTTTTTTTTAGATTATGTCTCTCACAGTGGACATGCACCTATGATGACAATTTCAGACCCCTCCATTATTTCCAAGTGGGAGAACTTGCAAAATAGCAGGGTGTTCAAATACTTATTTTCCTCACTGTATGTCTATATTTGACACATACCTCATTGCTGCTGTGAGTGCCTTGTTCTGCTCTTGGAAGTGACTTCTGAACAATGGCTTCTGTTCTGTAACATACATTTTTGGTTGATTTAGAATTGTCATTCACAGGATGGTTAGTGTGGTCTGGAGGGAAATATGGAGATACGTTTCAGAGATAATTCCGGAGAGTCACTCTTGAAGACTGCAACAAACATCATTCATTTCTTGAAGTGCTAATAAATTACTTACAGAGGTAAAATTAAAGGGTGCACCCAATGTGCAGAGCATACTGAAAAGCAACAATAAAAAACTATTTCAAGAACAGTTCAACTTGCATTAAAAGTACTATACAAATATGTGTTTACAGTATCGTATATGCCAGGTTAAACATGATCCATACTCTATCGGTTGAAATGCAGGAGCTCTGTAGCTCAACTATTAGAGATAGAGAAAGGATGATAGTAACGACAATATTTTGGGTTCCCAGGAAATGCATAAATGTATAAGTCAATAGATTAAAGGCACAGTAAGTTGTTTTCAATAAAAGCATTTGCCAATTGAATAAATGTGAATGCATGTATCCTTATACTGTCTTTCTTCCAACAAATACTTATAAAGCACAACAATTATAGGTTATGTCAAAAACATGATTTCTCTATATTCCTCACCATTAACATGACAACCTCACAGGCTGACTGCTGGTGTGGTCACTGAACTGGTGGTTAAATGTGTGTCTCTGACAGCTGACGTTGGCACTGGTGGTTGATGGTGTGTCTCTGACCACTGGTGGTTGATGGTGTGTCTCTGACCGCTGTCTTAGGCACTGTAGCACTGGTGGTTGATAGTGTGTCTCTGATTGCTGGCTTGTGCACAGTTTCACTGGTGGTTGATGGTGTGACTTTATAACAATGCCTATTTACAAAACACAATACCAAGAGTAATCTAAATGTCCCCAGAAAAATATTTGTTTTAATAAAGCATGACAAAAAATGTAAGCTTCAATAAGAATAACAAGAAACACACCTACAGATTCAGTAGTAAGCAGCTAAAACTAAGCGTTTATGTATAGATTCATTGTTCACCAAATAATGATAGATTTATTAAGATATTACAAAGACAACAACTCTCCACCATGATTGCTGCTTTGTCATAAGCTCCGCCCTTACCTCCAGCCTGAGACTGCTGTGACGTATAGCTCTGCAACTCTATGGATACTATTGGGAACGTGACATTATGTAATGGGTACTATGGAACACGTGAGGCTGCGCGAGCGGAGCGATTAACAGCAGCGTCAGCTCAGCTGACTAAATAAACTGACGGCTACTGTCACCACAGAAACACTCTACAAAGAAAAACATCTGCGGTGTTTCCACCACGACGTGTAAATATCTTTATTCAGATGTTGTTTTTAAACGAAAGGCAGATTAAACGCGGGATTTAAACGTTGTATATGTCTTATAGAAGCGTTTACTTGATCTAGAGTCGAACCTTATAGCTAGCTCAGATGCTAACATATGTTTTAGTGACACGGTTGTGTTGATCTGCGCTGTTTAATTAAATTGTATTTGTTAGTATACCCTCTAATGATGCCTAATGAATGATTGGCATCGAAACTGTATTGACAGCATATCTTCAGAAACAGTTAATTACAAACTACGATACAAATACCTTGTTAATTATTTCAAAAGATGTCTAATTGCATGTTTAAAATAGCATGTCATATTATTTAACATTGTTTATAACCTTTATTAATAACAAATAATTCGAATTGATCTGTTTATTTAATCCGTATTTTTTCCTCACCAGAACCATTTCGCATTTGGAGGATTAGAGTTTTTTTCTGGAGGTCAGGGACTATGGCTAAAGCACGAAGCACAAGATATTCTCTGTACTGGGAGGAGACCGAGTGCCTCAGCTACTATGAAATGTTGTCCCTCCACGAGATCTTTGAAATCGTGGGCTCTCAACTTACAGAGACCGATGTCGAGGTTTTGTCGTTTCTCCTCGACGAAACCTATCCTGGGAAACATCCCCTTGATTCAGAGGGATGGACTGAGGAGTTACCTGATGGAACTCCCCTGGGTAATACTCCATGCCCCCAGCTTATGAAAGCATGGCGAAAGATAAAGCCACGGAATGAACGATGGTCAATCGCCTATCGTCACCGACCCAAGAGTGGTGTTGAACTGCTGTTAGAGTTGGAGAGACGAGGGTACTTGAATGAGGGAAACCTCGAACCTTTATTGCAGTTGCTACGAATTCTGACACGTCATGATATCCTGCCCTTTGTCTCGCATAAGAAAAGAAGAACAGGTGAGCATCGGTTTTAAAATTACTGAGCCGATTACATTTATTTATAATGCTTTTGCTCAAATAGGGTCAATATGTGGGAGCGATCAGTGATAGTTATGGTCATATTCTGATGTATCAATTGTACTGTTAGTGTCCCCAGAACGAGAGAGATTCGACCACCCAGAAGTAGATACCTCCGGGGGGACACAGATCAGCTCAAACACAGAAATACCATTCTTGGAAAACACTCAAGACCAGCAGTGGAGAACACGTGAGTAGAGATGCCACAAAATTTCTGAAATTTGAGAATTAGACGAGAATTGTTGTGTGGATTAATTTGTGTTTGGCATGTCAGGTGCTGGCTCTTCTGTGACAATGACCACCCCTGGCCGACGAAAGCGGGGTAGAGGTCACTACTGTAGCAGGAAATCTAGGGGCAAACCTGAAATCGAACCTCAGCCAACACCCAATAAAGTGACCTGTGGTAAGGGAACTTTCTTTACTCGATTCTCTCTTACTCGTCCTCTGTTATTTGATCTCTTTTCCCAGCATTCTTTGAGCATATGTTTTTTTGTTGACTTAACATTTCTCTTTTTGTTTTCTTTTTATTTTTAACACTCTACTGCTGATAATCTCTGAGTATCCCAGTGCTTGATGCTGTGACACATTATAAGTAACCAATCATTCATTCAATAATGCCTGTCTCTGAATCTCTAATGCTGTCAGAATAAAAGTGTGCAACAATCACACCATATTAAACATGTGCCATCCCCATTCATCCTTTTTGTAAATCCTTGTGCTCTGCACTACTGTACTTTTTAGTTTCATTCTCACTGGACTCAAAGAATGCTCACACCACAGCCTCTTTATTCTTTTGTACCTCACTATAGCTCGAATGGTGCTGTCCTGCCATCAGGGCATTGCTAAACACACTTCAGAATAGAGCACAGAGTGGCAATAATGGCACAGTAGGTAAGAAAACAAATAAGAGAAAACACTGCCTTCTGAAAAATGTCCAAAACAAGTAACTATCTGTAAAGAAAGAAGGTAATACGTCAGACATTCATTTCCTACAAGGACTGTTTCCGGGACAGTCAAATCTAAAAATACTAATGGCCATTTGAGGAAATCGGTTAGGTTCTGCTTATACTTTGCACCACAATTTGCTGCACAGAATTATAAACTATGACCTTCAATTTGTTCCTTGAGTTGCAATAATTTATCAATAGTATTTTCATTATACAATACTCTTGTAAGAGCTGAATGTCTCATAATGAAGTTTAGTTGAAGTTTTTTTTTTTTTTTCTTCATTTAAACTGCATGAAACTGACCATTTATCTTAGACCTAAATAGATTCATAGTACATCATTTGGACCTTCAAAGATATTTTTGGTTTGCAGGAATCATTGACTGACTGGGTTTTGAATAATTTACAAGATGGGAATTCTTTAAAATGATTCTGATGCATGAGACACATTGAATCTCACACTTTCAAAACATGAATTGTATTCAAGGCAATCTATACGAGGTTAAAAACATGGAATCGTTTTTCTCACTTTGTTATTAGGGTAGTTGACCATTCAAACCGTGACGGCAGTGTCCTGCAGTGTGATATCTTATACTTCCATTACTGTAAAACAGAAATAATTAATACAAGCAGTTTTGAGACCTAATAATAATTGAGTAGGCCCTACATGGAATGTCTACTTAAATTAATTTGTCACTCCATAGGACCACTTACGTTAACTACAAAAAAGCAAAAATGTAATTAAATATAGTGAAAAACAAAGAAATGTTGACCAGTTTCAATACCTAAATTATATGTCCTTCATACTTTCATGTAAAAAAAAGTTAATGGACATGTTATTTTACAACTACCTATTTTTCATATATCTGCATCATATTCGCATGCATTTTACATCAGAAATACTGCATTAAAATGTGTAAGTCAATAACATGGAGTCATAGAGGGTGCTATTTTGATTTTAGTTTTTCTGAAAATTGCAAGTCAGACTCTTGACACTCTTTGTCCCACTCATCATGCCAAGGCATTCGGCATCGGCACTGGTAAAAAATAATAATAATAATTTGTTACAGGTGCTTATTGACCCTTTAAATCTGCCCTGCCAACAATCGCATGGCTCTGGTAAGATTCTTCATTACACTTGCTGCAGAAACGCTTGCATTTTCACACCTTCTGCTTAAAGCGATTAAAATTTTCTAAAGGCACCAAGCATATTCAATGATTTTAAATCATAGTTTTAGTACTTACTATTCCTGTGCTTGTTGCCACAGCTCTTAATGGTTCTGGGAATGCAAAGTTGTAATTTGGGGCAGGACAGTAGACCTTAACCATCCATTTTTGCAACTGGTATCAAATAAAATGGTTTTATTTTAAAATAAAAATTGTGAAATACTGCCTTAGGGGCCATTCACACAGTGTGTGTTTTTGCGATAATCTGCATGGTTTGGAATTGTTTTTCTCTGTTAACATGCTTTAGATGGGGGGGCTTTGTCCTCTGTGACACGTCTCGATTATTTTCAGTGTTTTTAAGATGCCATCAAGTCAAAAGGACTTCAACATTTAGAAATGTGTCACAAGACACTTGCATTTCTGTTCTGTTCGAGGCACTGCGTCTAGCTTTTTTAAATGCTGGATTACATTCTGTGTGAACAGTCCCTTTAAGATGTTTAACCCATCCTCATGTGACAGCATCAGAAACAAAAATGTATAACTAATTTTAGGTTATACATTACATTAGTGTAATTAGGGCTGGGTGATATGTAAAAAAAACTTGGTTGATTTGATTTTTAAATGTACTCAACTAAAAGTTAACTCCAACGTGATTCAAATAAAATATACTTTATTAGAACGCAAGGCAACCTGGTTAGATAAATCAAAGTTCATTTCATAATAGAAAACATGGGTGTGCAAGACAAATGCACAAACAAGTGCACCACACAGGAAATTGGCAACATTGTGTAAATGTACATGCATGATGGACAAATTTGAGCTACAATCACACTGTATAATCGCACTGGAAAATTATGGTCTTTTATATCAGTCTCTATGTTGTTAACCTGTTACATTCATTTGGAGTATACACACATGTACAGCTGATCAGATTGTAGGTGGCATCAAGCCAAGCAGTTTGAACATCTTTTTTTTCTCTTTCTTATTCAGCCTTTGGTGGATTGACAATATATGTAACCATTTGCTAATATTATATGCAAAAACTCTATTCTTCTATATAAAAACAATTGTGATAAAGCGTAAATTCGTATTAATTGATAAAATAAATCACCCAGTCCTAAGTGTAATTTTTGTAATGTGTGTGTGTGTGAGAATACATCTGTTTTACAGATTTAGAGCTGTAATGGCTTCAGTTACCCTGTTACCGTGGTACAATTTATATACTAAATTACACTCACATTTTCTGTTTTTATTTTCATACTTTCTCTCTCCGTTTCTTTTACTTCTTTTATTTTTTTCCTTTGGATAAGCAGTTGTCAATGTGATTAACTCTTGTGAAATGTTGATTCAAATGTCTTGAAAAGAGAAAAAAGTGATTATTTAATATTCATCCACCAAGACTGGCTGCATCAAATGTCTCATATCCAATTCAACAATGCAGATCACTGTCGCGCTACCTCTGATTGAAGGTATTTATTTTCCCCTCTGTTACTAAGCCTTGATGCAGCCAAAGCTAATCTACCTTCTCCATCTGCCTTCTTTTTACCGAGATGAGGTTCATTTGTGCTATAACATACCTTACCTGTCCCTTAAATCTTGGACCTTTTTTTTTACTTATGAAGCATTCATCTATCAAACTATATAATACTCAGGGACGGAGGGGTGCCCTTTGGAGATAATTGGCCTTTGCAAGTCATAATCTGTCCCTGATAATACTATTTCCAAGTATCTCAAATTCCTTAATTTGTAGCTGCTCACATTTATTTCTATGTTCTATGAGATCCACCACTGGAGACTAAAAGGCTTGTAAAACAGATTCTCTCAGACAACTTCAAACATTACAGTCCTGCTGTGCCATGATTGACTTATGAACTTGCACCTTTTTTCACTCCTGAACTAGCTGAACATGCTGTTTGCTTTGTTGACTCCACATTTGATCTTGACAGGTTGACTCAAGATTGAGTAGAAAAAGCAGGAGAATGGATATAGTGAAAGAGGCAGAGCTCACAACAAACAAGTGTGCTGTCCTCTGTCCGATCTCACACACAGTCAAGACATTTGTGTGCTTTAACTCACACGCCTGGTCCATGTTCTAAGGTAAAGAACCCCCCTCTTAACTCGCAAAGGAGGAGGGGTGAAGTCTAATTCTGTGTGTTCAGTTGTTACTGTCTACTTCCCCGGTTGCTTTTATATGTGCTAAAATATTAACTAGATTTGGGAAAAAATAGGAACGAATTCCTCTCTAGAGGGGTTGTTGGCCTCAGTGTTTCACAGAACTGACTCAATGAAATCATAAAAAATGACATTTGTTGATTGTATTACAATCAACATGCATTGCCCCTACATGGCTCTATTTTTCCGATCTACAGTCTTTGGCCAAACTCAACCCTAAAGGTGTGTGTGTGTGTGTGTGTGTGTGTGTGTGTGTGTGTGTGTGTGTGTGTGTGTGTGTGTGTGTGTGTGTGTGTGTTTTTAATATATATATATATATATACATACATACAGTTAAGTCTAATAATTTGTACACAAAGGCCTCTGTGAAACTTATTCTGGATCAGTTCTGAGGAAAATGAACCAACAGTTCTTGTTTAGACCCATCCTTCCAGTAATTTTGTATTTGTGTTGATTAGACTTTCTGTATTGAAACTGCTTATTAAACGTTCATAAATGTACCAGATACCTTAATCCATCTAATCTTAAACTGCCAGTGTTTTCATTTTGTATTATTGAATTACATGTTGGTGGTTTCCACTGCAAAGTTAGTAGAATCGTGTCTGATAGGCTCATTCTGGACCCAAAAGGTTTGCACCAGTGGTCTCTATTTGAATTACATTTGAAGTCAGAAGTTTACATAAACTTAGGGTTGAAGTCATTAAAAGTAATTTTTTTAACCACTCCACAGACTTAAAATTAGCAGTCTATAGTTTTGGCAAGTCGTTTAGGACATCTACTTTATGCATGACATGAGTAATTTTTCCAACAATTGTTTACAGACAGGTTGTTTCACTTTTAATTGACTATATTACAATTACAGTTAGTCAGAAGTTTACATACACTGGTTAGGGTTAGGGGTTACACTGCTTTTAAGCAGCTTGGAAAATTCCAGAAAATGATGTCAAGCCAATTAGCTTCTGATAGATGTACTGAATTGGAGGTGTACCTGTGGATGTATTTTAAGGCCTACCTTCAAACTCCTTTGCTTGACATCATGGGAAAATCAAAAGAAATCAGCCAAGACCTCAGAGAAAAAAAAATTGTGGACCTTCACAAGTCGGGGTCATACTTGGGGGCAATTTCCAAATGCCTGATGGTACCACGTTCATCTGTACTAACAATAGTATGCGAGTATAAGCACCATGGGACCACGCAGCCATCATACCGCTCAGGAAGGAGATGCATTCTGTCTCCTAGAGATGAACGTAGTTTGGTGCAAAAAGTGTAAATCAATCCCAGAACAACAGCAAAGGACCTTGTGAAGATGATGGAGGACACAGGAAAACAAGTCCTAAAACAACATTATGTGAAAGGCTGCTCTGCATGGAAGAAGCCACTCCTCCAAAACCACCATAAAAAAGCCAGACTACAGTTTGCAAGTGCACATGGTGGCAAAGATCTTACTATTTGGAGAAAAGTAAGCCTCTGATCTGATGAAACAAATATCAAACTGTTTGGCCATAATGACCATCGTTATGTTTGGAGGAAAAAGTGATGAGGCTTACAAGCTGAAGAACACAATCCCATCAGCATCATGTTGCTGCAGGAGGGACTGGTAGACTTCTCAATATAAATGGCATCATGAGGAACGTTTGGTTACGTATGTAACCTCCGTTCCCCGAGGGAGGGAACGACACGTTGTGTCGGAGAAGCGACACTAGGGGTCTCTCTTGAGCGCCGATATCCACCTCTGATCTATGAAAAAAGGCCAATGAGAGTTGGCAGCCAGTATTTGCATGTCCTGCCCCCGGACATACGGGTATTTAAGCGGCGCAAATACGGGAGTTCATTCAGGATTTTTCTGAGGAGCCGGAAATGGTCCGGCCACAATAGTGGCTCGGTTCAGTGACATGGCGGAGGAAAGACACAACGTGTCGTTCCCTCCCTCGGGGAACGGAGGTTACATACGTAACCAAACGTTCCCCTTCTGTCGCTCTCTCCACGTTGTGTCGGAGAAGCGACACTAGGGGACCCATTCCAATCTTGCCATGTGCTGAACCGTGTACGTGAACTGCTGATACAGAGGCGGGCAGGGATTCATCCAGTGCCACGCATCGTCTGTACCCTGCTGCACGTACCCTTCCCCAATGCCCCATACTGAACATCGGGATCCTTCTAGTTACCCTGGGAGGGGAACAAGGCGATGTTTGCCAACATGGGAACGGGCCAGCCTGGCTGGGCCTCTTTTCTCTCTATGTTTCTCGCATAGAGCAATCACGGCCGGGGCCCTTACACGCATATAGGGAAGGGGTCTTACCAGACCCTGCGGAGACCACACCTGCCCTTTTTCTTGGGGAGGAAAAGTGGTAGACACGTCACACGGCCGCCTTAGGGCTCGTGTGGAAAGTATGGTGCGGTGGTAGATCCCAGCCTCGAAGGGGGAGTTGCTACAGCACGGCGACCGGGGCAGCTGTAACTGCCTAAGGGAGACACGGGGGTCCGTTCGTAAGGGGACAGAACCGTGGAAATACGCACAGGGGGCGTCCGCGCAGGAGGCCTTCTATTTTACCTGTGGAGCACCTATACCAGTACAGGGTAGCCATCAGGATACCCGCAGTGGCTTGGGTCGGCGAGTTCCTCCGCTGAACCGCGGACCCGGAGGGCTGGGGAGGAATCGACCAGGGTCCCGACTCGGAGTGGGGCACCCTGGGAAGAAGGCGCACTACTTTACCTTGACGTCAGGAAAAGGGCGCTGGGCGCAAGCGATCCACCCGGCCGGTCGGTCTACGTGTTACCGAGTTCTACGGGCTCGGACCTGAGAACACACGAGACGCGACCGACTCAACGTGGAGGTTGTAAAACCTCGCGAAGGTGTTGGGTGTTGCCCAACCCGCGGCTCTACAGATGTCTGCTAGGGAGGTGCCCACGGCCAGTGCCCACGGCCAGTGCCCACGAGGACGCAACACCCCTTGTTGAGTGAGCTCGGACCCGTAAGGGTAGGGGCACGGCCTGTGTGTGATAAGCCAGTGTGATGGCGTCGACAACCCAGTGGGCGAGCCTCTGTTTGGAGATGGCATTCCCTTTCTGCCGTCCCCCAAAGCAGACAAAGAGCTGCTCAGAGCGTCTGGTGCTCTGTGTGCGGTCCAGGTAAATGCGCAGGGCGCGCACTGGACACAGCAACGAAAGGGCTGGGTCTGCCTCCTCCCGGGGCAGCGCTTGCAGGTTCACTACCTGATCTCGGAATGGTGTGGTAGGAACCTTGGGCACATAGCCCGGTCGCGGTCTTAGGATCACAGACGTATCTGCCGGACCGAACTCCAGGCAAGTGTTGCTGACAGAGAATGCTTGCAGGTCCCCGACCCTCTTAATGGAGGCGAGCGCGATCAGCAGGGCCGTCTTAAGAGAGAGGGCCCTGAGTCGAGCGGCTCGAAGGGAGGTCTCTGGAGTCCTGCCAAGACTACCGAGAGATCCCAGGAGGGAACTAGGCCTGGCTGGGAGGGATTCAACCTCCGGGCGCCTCTCAGGAACCTGAGGATCAGGTCGTGCTTACCCAAAGACTTGCCGTCTACAGGATCGTGGTGGGCGGCGATAGCGGCAGCATACACCTTGAGGGTGGACGGGGACAGCCTCCTGTCCAGCCTCTCCTGTAGGAACAGAAGCACTGACCTAATCACGCATCTCTGCGGGTCTTCGGCTCGGGAAGAACACCAATCTGCGAACAAGCGCCACTTTAGGGCGTAAAGGTGCCTGGTAGAGGGGCTCTGGCTTGGTTGATGGTATTCACAATGGTCGCCGGTAAGCCGGCTAGCTCTTCCGCGTCCCGTCCAGGGACCAGACGTGGAGGTTCCAGAGGTCTGGGCGTGGGTGCCAGAGCATGCCCCATCCCTGAGAGAGGAGGTCCTTTCTCAGGGGAATTCGCCAGGGAGGAGCTGTCGCGAGGAGCCTGAGTTCCGAGAACCAAGTCCGAGTGGGCCAGTAGGGGGCCACCAACGTGACTTGCTCCTCGTCCTCCCTGACCTTGCACAGCACCGGTGCAAGAAGGCTCACTGGGGGAAATGCGTACTTGCGCAGCCCGAGGGCCAGCTGTGTGCCAGCGCGTCTGTCCCGAGGGGAACCTCTGTTAGGGCGTACCAGAGCGGGCAGTGGGAGGTTTCCTGGGCGGCGAACAGGTCTACCTGGGCCTTGCCAAACCGTTCCCAAATCAGCTGGACCGACTGGGGGTGAAGCCTGCTGGCTCCATAGGAGGAGACGGCGGGCGAGTTGTGACGTGTGGCGGGAGCGTACGCCGTCTTGGCGATTTATGTACGCCACCACCGTGGTGCTGTCCGATCTCACGAGGACATGTTTGTCCCGAACTAACGGGAGGAACTTCCTGAGAGCAAGAAGGACGGTCAGCAACTCCAGGCAATTGATGTGCCAACGCAGCGGGGCCCCTTTCCAATGGCCCGCTGCTGCGTGCCCGCTGTACATGGCACCCCACCCGGACCGGGAGGCGTCGGTTGTGATCAGAACGCGTCGGGACACCTGCTGCAGGGGCACTCCTGCCTGTAAAAAGCAGAGGTCTGTCCAGGGTCAGAGTGTTTTGAGGCACAGTGTTTGTGCCGTGGTGCCATGCTTGTCTCGGGACTCGAGTCTGGAGCCAGTGCTGGAGTGGTCTCATATGCATCAACCCCAGCGGCGCGACCGCCGCGGAGGATGCCGTATGCCCCAGGAGCCTCTGGAAAAGTTTTAGAGGGACCACTGTGCCTGGCTTGAGGGAAGCAAGGCAGTCCAGCACCGACTGAGCACGCTCGCTCGTGAGACGTGCTGTCATTGAGACTGAGTCTAACTCCAACCCGAGAAAAGAGATGCTCTGAACCGGAGTGAGCTTGCTCTTTTCCCAGTTGACCTGAAGCCCCAAGCGGCTGAGGTGCCGGAGCACCTGGTCTCTGCGGATGCCGGCTACTTGTAGCGGGGCAAGGGCCGCCTCTGCGACCTTCGTGAAGACGCGAGGGGACAGAGACAGGCCGAAGGGGAGGACTTTGTACTGAAACGCCTGGCCGTCGAACGCGAACCGTAAGAAGGGTCAGTGTCGTGGCAGAATTGAGACGTGGAAGTACGCGTCCTTCAGGTCTACCGCTGCGAACCAATCTAGATGATGAACGCCAGCCAGAATATTTCTCTGCGTGAGCATTTTGAACGGGAGTTTTAACAAGGCCCGATTGAAAACTCGCCGGTCCAGGATTGGTCGTAAGCCGGGTAATGAAGCGTCGGGCGGCTTCGTTGCGGCCCGAGGCTGAGGTGCTGAGAATAGACTCAAAGCACTTACCTTGCTCCGCGCACCCGGCAGGGGGCGGGTTCATGACTGAGGAGGAGGTCTGATGCTGGCGTCCTCTGGACTCGTCTGAACCGGCCGGCCGGGGGACAGTCGTGGGCAGGCGGAAGGTGGGATCGCCGTGTCCGGTGTACCCGGACTGTCGTAATCTGAAAGCAGATTGCCGTGAGAACGGCATTTGTGGGCCAGGTGACCCAGAGGCAAAGGAAATATCTCTGTTAATGAGAATGTGGGTACCACAGCCCCCGTCAGGGGGTGTGGAAACATGAAAAAAGAAAGGATTCTCTTCCCGGCCCTCCACCGGGGGACGGAGTGGTCTTACCACCTCCGGAGCTAACATCTTCGGCTCTGGGTCGGCTGTCTCAGGAACGCTTGGGAGCCTTCCGGGTCCTGGAGGGGTTCGTGAGACGGGGTGTGCTCGACGCTGGGGCTGAGAGCTGGGCCCGGGTTGAGGCGGAGCAGGAGCTGGTTTCTTCGCAGGGGGACGCCCTCTGCGGGCAGACGGGGCAGGGCCCGTAGCGGCAGGTCTGCGGCGGGGCATCATGTGAGAGATGGCCTCCGTCTGCTTCTCCACCGCGGAGAACTGTTGGGCGAAGTCCTCGACGGTGTCGCCGAAAAGGCCAATCTGGGAGGCAGGTGCGTCCAGGAAGCGGTTCTTATCAGCCTCACGCATCTCGACCAGATTGAGCCAAAGATGGCGTTCCTGGACCACTAGGGTGGCCATCGCCTGTCCGAGTGCCTGCGCTGTGGCCTTCGTCGCTCTCAAGGCGAGGTCGGTCGCTGAGCGCAGTTCCTGCAGCACATCAGGATCAGGTCCACCCCCGTGCATGTTGAGTGCTTTGGCCTGGTGGACTTGCAGGAGGGCCATCGCAAAAAAGCCGCTGTTGTGCGCCGTCAAGATCCAACAGCATGCAGATCGTCAGAGGAAACAGGAATGTTTATAGTGGTGTGTAACTCGCAGCAAACTGCAGACAGACCATCGGCTCCGAAGAAATTTTCTGAATGAACTCCCGTATTTGCGCTGCTTAAATACCCGTATGTGCGGGGGCGGGACATGCAAATACTGGCTGCCAACTCTCATTGGCCTTTTTTCATAGATCAGAGGTGGATATCGGCGCTCAAGAGAGACCCCTAGTGTCGCTTCTCTGACACAACGTGGAGAGAGCGACAGAAGGGGAAGTAAAATTATGTAGATATATTGAGGCAACATCTCAAGACATCAGCCAGGAAGTTAAAGCTCTGTTGCAAATGGGTCTTCCAAATAGACCGTGACTCCAAACATTCCTCCAAAGTTGTAGCATAATGGCTTAAGGACAACAAAGTCAAGATACTGGAGTGGCCATCACAAAGCCCTGACCTCAGTCCGCTACAAAATTTTTGGGCAGAACTGAAAAAGCGTGTGCGAGCAAGGAGGCCTACAAACCTGACTGAGTTGCACCAGTTCTGTCTGGAGGAATGGGCCAAAATCCAAGCAACTTGTTGTAAGCTTGTGGAAGGCTACCAAAAAAATTTGACCCATGTACAAACAATTTAAAAGCAATGCTACCAAATACTAACAAAGTGTATGTAAACTTCTGACCCACTGGGAATGTGATGAAAGAAATAAGAGCTGATATAAATAAATTATTCTCTCTACTATTATTCTGACATTTCACATTCTTAAAATAAAGTAGTGAACCTAAGGTTTTCTACAATTAAATGTCAGGAATTGTGAAAATCTGAGTTTAAATGTATTAAGCTAAGGTGTATGTAAACTTCTAACTTCAACTGTATATAGAAATAGTTTCCTTCACGCACTGACAAGAAATTATGTATATGAACTGTTGCAACAACGTTCATCCAAAACTGCTTGTCTCTCTTTCTCTTCCTCTCTTTTCTCTATGTTCACAGTTGAAAAACAGACTGACACAAGTGTCAGGGACAAAAACAAGTTGGCCATCCTCACGTACTAATAGAGGGAGAAAATGAAAGAAAAAAACAGTCAAAAGAAAAGCTTGATCCTGACCTATGTGCACAAGTTGGTCAGCCTTTTGCCCTCGTTGCTCTTCCTCCATCTTGGTTTGTTGTTCAGCATAAAAGAGAGATTAAAATAAGTGTGGAAGCTCTTCACATGGAGCAACTCAAAAAGGTTTTTCTTTAATTTAAAAATTTTTTTTTTAAGTAATATTTTTAAAGGAACTTACAGAGTAGGCATTTCTATATATTTGTGGATTGATGTTTTCTAAAGTAATTCTCAGGGAAGCACAAAATAGGTTTATGATGCCTTACTGAGCAAAAAAAAAAAAGAAAGAAAAATCATCATGCCGATGGGTACATTAACTATTTTGTGAGAAATCTCTATTGTACTGCTCCTTATGGGTGCCTTCTGTGTACTGCAATATAAATACAGAAAAGTCTGAAACATACTAAAGATAAAGCAAAGGAGAAAAAAAACAAACAATGTCTTGTATTACTGTATAAGAGGAACTCTGAAAATTTTGTGGTGTTTGTGTGCATTTCATTATATTAACTTAGAAATATTGTTCAGGTGACAAAGCTTTTAAATCAAAACAAAATAACTGATAAATGTTTGAAATGTTTTGTTGCCACATTCCCTATATCAAGAACCCTCTCTAGAAGTTTAACAGTATTAAGCTTAAATTCTCATCACATCATAGTCTGGTTTTCATGTAACAGGTTGAGTTGAGGAATACATAATCCTTTAACTGTGAAATGTAATCAGTGATCATTTCAATAGTTATTTCTAAATCCTAATTATGAAACTTTTTTTCCCTGGTCCTAATGTCTCATTTGAATCTTGAAATGTTTTACAAGTCCCATATGTAAGGATTAAAAACAAATAAGGTGGTGTTTTAGCTGCAGTCCATTGATAAAATGCCAAACAAAACTTTAAATAGCAACCGTTCACAAGTTGCACGTTAAAGCATTTGATATGAACAATGTTATGGTATTTATAACAAATCAGCTTCTGTGTGCTTGTTTTAGTTAATTGGGTTGTTAATTTGCTGCTGTGAGGAGCATCTGAAAGGTTACTCATTCCGACTTTTCCATTTTAGTTTTCTCTTGAGCTTTATTATTCATTTATTATACTATTACTCTCACTCAGTCCCTTACTTCATATTATAAAAATGATAAATAGACACTAATGTTGCTTTGTAAGCTTCCAAAAATGAAAAAGGAGTTTGTGGTTGAGCTTTGGATGCAGAAAGGTTGGATTTGTGTTGCAGCAGTGTTCTGACGATTGATGGGTCCACTGCCACCTCTGACCTCTGAGATAATGACATGAAAGGAAATGACATCACTGCGAAGCTCTGGTTCAGTATGTATACTCCAATCGTATTTTGCCATCTTTGTTCACTGTGCTGTTGCATGATTTAAATTCTAACTTCTGGAAACCAAGCCATCTTTTAAAAATGGCCTCTTTAGAACTTGGATGCACAATTAAAGTACAAATATCACCAAAACTATCGACTGCCAATTAAACTGAGTTTTATCATCCGTTTACAATGAGCTCTCAGTACCTCTGCTCTCTGGCCCTGGAATTTAAATTGATGTTCATCTCCAGACTTTTTAAGAGGGATGCTTTCAGCCCGCCTGAATTTACCAAATTACCTTGAGCTCTCCAATCTCCCTAACATATTTCTCTGTGACCTGTACATATGCAAAGGCCATGTTCAGTCAACTTGTTGGACCAATATGTACCCTATGTCCTTTCCAATAATTTGAAAGCTAGCTCTTGAGGAATCTAAACCATTGATTCTCCCCTCCCAAAGAGCCCCTAAGGAAAATCTGAATTGGCAAACTGGTTTTTACCCATCACTGTGTTTACTGAATTCAAATAAGCAGGGTCAGTCAACTTTAATCAACTATGAAATGCATCGAACAGTTTCTTGAGTCCAGCTTGTAAACATTGCTGAGGACGTTGGCCTCGGATAGCCACTACTTCTCAGAGCTGATACAGTTCCACAAAAAGTAACATTTTTGTGCATTTTGGTTTAATGAAATGCACTGTGCTCACTGTCCTTAAAAGTCCAAACTACATGATCTTATGGGAAATCAGTGAATTTTTTTTCTCCACCCAAATTCAGACCAGATGTGCTGCATTGAAGTGTGTATTGAAGTGTTGCAATGTGGCAAATGTTCATGACCCAAAAACTGGCCAAGCTTTGCCTTTGACATCACATCCCTTTTGATGTCCATCTAACGAGAAATAAATGCAAAGAAGAAATGAAATAACGCTGTTGGTCTCAGTTGGGGTATTTCTGATAAAAAAAAAATTGAGGAAGCGGAGACCAAGTTTAGCAGAAAAATGTTATTTCCTGTTGCTGATTTCCCACCAAATCAGCCTGAAGTAGGGAAAGAATTTAAACAAAACTGAATTTACAATTATTTGTATACCAAATAATTTGGTATAAGCAAATAATCTTGAATGTCAAATCTCATAAAATTTTCACTGTGCTTTTTACCCTCTTTTTCACTCCACTGACTCTGCTTTATTTCTTGTGTTCTCCCCTTTTCCTCCTGCTGTTTTACTTATTTCTCACCATCTTTGCCTCAAAACATCCTTATCCCAAACTTTCTCATCTACATCTCCATGCCCTCGTTAAATATCATCCTTCATCCCACCTTCCTCTCTTTCTCGCTGTCTCCCCCACTCTTGCACTCTTTCATGTTCTCAGATATCCGGCTACGTGTGCGTGCAGAGTACTCTGAGCATGAGTCGGCTCTACGAGGAGGAGTTTCGTCAGACAAGCAGCAGCCTTTGGAAAGGCAGTTTGAACTGTTCAGCCAAGCAAGTTCGTTGCTTCGCACCCGAGACCTGGGGTCTATTGTCTGTGATATCAAGTTCTCTGAACTTGCCAACCTGGATGCGTTCTGGGCAGATTACCTGAGCGGGGCACTACTTGAGGCGCTGAAAGGGGTCTTCATCACAGACTCATTAAAGAGAGCTGCAGGACAGGAGGGTGTCAGACTGCTTGTCAGTGTGGATCAGGATGACTATGAGGAGGGCAGAAAACTGTTGCTCAGCAACCAGACATACAATGCTACAAAATGGTGAACACAAAGGTGAGTTTTTAAATTGACTATTTATGCAATTTATGCATTTTATTATAACTAGGGTCTAGTTATAGTCATTCATTGGGTAATTTATATAAGATAAGGGGACTTGTTCAGCTGTAAAGGTATTACAGCTTATTTTGAAAACTGTCATAAGCAGTTAGATACTCCCTTCTCATGCCCAAGTAGGCATAGCTGCTGGCCGGCGATCTCAAAATAGTGGTAGAATCTCCAAAAGAGTGCAAGGTTACTCCCAAATGGGTCGCGCCAACTCCAAAAAGGGGCATCACTTTCACTTATGGTTAAGTTTAAAGCAGTGGTTCCAACCCTGTTCCTGGAGGCCCCCCAACATGGCACATTTTTTATATCTCCCTTTCTGACACACCCAATTCAGGTATTGGATTCTCCACTAGCGAGCTGATTAGTTGAATCAGGTGTGTTTAATTAGGGAGATATCCAAAATGTGTTGTGATGTGGGGCCTCCAGGAATAGGGTTGGGAACCACTGGTTTAGAGAAAGTGTTAGATTTCGGGTTTCCTATATCTTCGATGGCAGTTCAGAGCTCCCACCCCTTTTTGGAGTGCTGCCTGGAACTAAACTCAGCAAAAAAAAAAAAAAAACGTCCTCTCACTTTCAACTGCTTTTCTTTTCAGCAAACTTAACGTGTAAATATTTGTATGAACAGAAAATACCAACTAAGACTAAAACTGAACAAGTTTCACAGACTTGTGACTACCAGAAACGGAATAATGTGTGTTTGTGGGGGGTGAGGGTAAAGTTAACAGTAGGTATCTGGTGTGGCTACCAGCTAATTACTGCAGTGCATCTCCTCCTCATGGACTGCACCAGATTTGCAAGTTCTTGCTGTAAGATGTTACCCCACTCTTCCACCAAGAGACTTGCAAGTTCCCGGACATTTCTGGGGGGAATGGCCCTAGCCCTCACCCTCCGATCCAACAGGTCCAAGACATGCTGTATGGGATTGAGATCCGGCAGAACACTGACATTCCTGTCTTGCAGGAAATCATGCACAGAACAAGCAGTATGGCTGGTGGCATTGTCATGCTGGAGGGTCATGTCAGGATGAGTCTGCAGGAAGGGTACCACATGAGGGAGGAGGATGTCTTCCCTGTAATACACAGTATTGAGGTTGCCTGCAATGACAACATGCTCAGTCCAATGATGCTGTGACACACCGCCCCAGACCATGACAGACCCTCCACATCCAAATCGATCCCGCTCCAGAGTACAGGCCTCGGTGTAATGCTCATTCTTTCTATGATAAATGCAAGTCCGACCATCAACTCTGGTGAAACAAAACCACAACTCATCAGAGAAGAGTTTCTTTTGCCAGTCAAGTCTGGTCCAGCAAAAGTTAGTTTGTGCACATGGGCAACGTTGTTGCCGGTGATGTCAGGTAAGGACCTGCATTTCAACAGGCTTACAAGCCCTCTGTCCAGCCTCAGCATATTGCGGACAGTGTGAGCACTCATGGAGGGATTGTGCATTCCTGGTGTTTCTCGGGCAGTTGTTGTTGCCATCCTGTACCTGTCCCGCAGGTGTGATATTCGGATGTACCGATCCTGTGCAGGTGTTGTTACACATGGCCTGTCACTGCGAGGACAATCAGCTGTCCTTCCTGTCTTCCTGTAGCACTGTCTTAGTCATCTCACAGTACGGACATTGCAATTTATTGCCCTGGCCATATTTGCAGTCATGCTAAGGCATGTTCATATACATGAGCAGGGACTCTGGGCATCTTTCTTTTGGTGTTTTTCAGAGTCAGTAGTTTTTATAACTGCTCTTAATTGCCTACCGTCTGTAAGCTGTTGGTGTCTTAACGACTATTCCACAGGTTCATGTTCATTAAATGTTTATGGTTCATTGAACAAGTATGGAAAACATTGTTTAAACCCTTTACAATAAAGATCTGTAAAGTTATTTTGATTTTTACAAAATGATCTTTAAAATACAGTGTTCTGAAAAAGGGACGTTTCTTTCTGTGCTGAGTTCATATACTCCTCTTGCCTGGCCTGATGCCTGTATTCATATATTACCACCAGAGGGTGTTGGAAACCATTTTTTCTCAGTATTTCATGACTATGGCATCATGTAAAATCATGAAATGTGTACATTTGATTTTGGACAGTGCCTATTCAATGAATGTAAAATTTGAACACAATAAAACAGCAATCTTAGTGTTAAGTCTCTGTGTAAATGATTTTACAATTGATAAATTGCCTCTAGTCCTGGTTAGTTTTTTGAGTAAATTATGTATCTCCTGTTTCTTTCACAGGACTTTGATTAATGGCAGAATGCCTCAGGACCTTCAGTGAAGGTGGATGAAGAAAACTTTCTTTTGCCTTTTATATTTCATTGTCCATGGAGCATTGTGACCCTTCTTGAATGGAGAGCTTATTAAAGGGCCACTTTGTTTTTTGTTTTCTTAAAATGATTCTTAATTATTTATGTTCAAATGTGGGGTTGTTTCATGTACTGTGGGTCAGCTTAAATGTGGACAAACACTCACTACTACACCCATAGACTCTCGGATCATTCCTCTTGTAAGTGCTATGAATACTGTGCCACAGGTGGTACATGGATATAAAGTGAAGGGTTTTCATAATGTCATGAGACTTATGAACTTAAGTGAATCATACAAATTCATGATATATGAAATGTAAGGAAGCTTATGAAAGAAAACTCAAAAGAATCACCAAAAATAAACTTGTAAAGTATACAAGCCCAATTTCTATTATAGTGTATAATTAAAAAAATATTGTTATAAATAAGTAGTTATAATAGGATTTTTCTTTTTCTTTTTCTTTATACTGGGCAAGTGTGGACTGAGGTAAAGGGTTTTTGAATGACTGAGTGCTATCTTAGTGGATAAGAGTTTGGGCTATGTAACAATACAAAGGACAGAATCCTATGCTTGCACCTTCAATATCACTTTTGAATATAGAACTTGATTGGGCTAGGTCTCTCAAAGTGGCCACTGGACAGGGCATTGAATATCGGGAGATGCCACAAGATGGGGAAGAGACTTGTTTTGAACTACTAAAAGAAAGACTTTCTGCAGTGTGGATGACTTGGAAACTACAGTTGTACCAAATACTCAATAACTTCCTCTAGACCACAACAAGATCAATGTCATGGATTACCAGGGCTTCCAGATGCCTTTGTTAATGGTTGATAGAATAAGACTAGTTAATTATAATAAGGGAAATGCTGGTTTGACCCCAGCCTTGACATACAACCTAACTAAACTGGTATTATTTCTAAACTAATGTGTAATTTTATTTTTAGTAAAAATGTTTTTGTTTAATATTATGTAACCTGTTTGGGAAAATTTTCTTTTATGTAAATATAATTCTTAATAAAGTATTGTCAGAAAATAGTTGTTGTGTCTTTCTGATGTTTTGTGTTAAAATGCCATTTAATTTATTCCACTGAAATATCAAACCTTATAGTGTAACCTTAAACTTTCCAGGGAAGGAACATTTTTACTGCAAAGACTTCAGACTAGCAACGTGACAACAGTGACGTGTGTTTCAGAGGCTGAGCTCGCAGTGACTTACTTCACATAGAACTTGTACTACTACTGCTATGTTGGTCTCTGGCAGAAACAATAGTATGCCATCACCAAGTTGTTTATTCTGACACCTGTTCTACTCTCTCATTAACTCTCATTAAACTCTCAATCTGTGTTCTTATAACAGTAAATCATGCCATATGTTTATCAGAGTAATAACCGGCGAATCTCGCAAATTATATAGGCAAAGTGCAGTTGGAGCACACCTATTTTCTTCAATAATAAGGCTTTGCACATGTATTTAAATATATTTTAGAGTCCCTAATCATTGCAATGTAGATTTTATATATATATATTCATATTAATATATTGTATACAAAATATAGCCTACATTATACAATGCATATAAAACTTTGTATGATATAATATGCATATTTAAAAAAAAAAAATTTGCATAAAGTATTGGTAGGATTTGTGCAGATTTGTGGTTGCTGCATAGCAATTGTGAAATGGGATAAACAATAAACATTTATAAAGTTTGTTATACACTCACTTTGCACTTTATTAGTAAGACCTGTACTAATTATTCATGTGATTTTCTAATCATCCAATCATGTGGCAGCAGTACAATGCAAAAAATAATTCAGATAACTTCATTTAATGTTCATATCAACCATCAGAATATAATTTTTTTTTATCTTTACCATGGCATGATTGTTGGTGCCAGATGGGCTTGTTTGAATATACCTGTAACTGTTGATCTTCTGGGATTTTCTCGCACAACAGTCTCTAGTTTTCTCAGAATGGTGCCAAAAACAAAAAACATCCAGTGAGCGGCAGTTCTGTGGATGGAAATGTCTTGTTGATGTGAGAGGTCAGCGGAGAATGGCCAGACTGGTTCGTGCTGACAGAAAGTCTACGGTATCTCAGATAATCACTCTGTACAATTATAGTGAGCAGAATTGCATCTCTCGAATGCACAACACATCGAACCTTGAGGCGGATGGGCTACAAAAGCAGAAGACCACGTCAAGCACTTTATAGGACCATAGTGTATGTAATTAAGTACTCAGTAATTGTATGTGTGCTGAAGAATAGTGGGACAGACCATGGTACTCAAGAAAGTCACAATTGCAATATCTTTAAATGTAAATCATTACCCACCAGCCATTTACTCAAGGAGGCAAGTTTGTGTACATGCTATACATGAGCATACCCATAAGACACCATCAATTCACGATCAAATCTATGTATCTTTTTATATCAGGAGATGATAAACACTGTACTTTTAGAAGAGCCTTCCATGGCTGTTCAGTTATGACTTTGTCCTTGGTGCTGAAGTGCTGAAATTTAGCTGCAGGTAGAGCTCCAAGGAAGGGCAGGAGCTCCAAACTCACAGCATAGATATATAGAGAGCCTTGCATGACATGCTGTTACATTCTTGCTTTTTAAATGTTGTAAGATGTCTTTAAAATTCCCTGGACAATGTGTGCAGTTAATGGTTATCCTAATAATCAAGCAAAACAAAAGTATTGTCTAAAATAGCAATGTTATGATTACAAATCACTCGCAAAGCAAAGCGCTCCAGTCCCAGATGCTGCTGCTTTCATTACAGAAGGATTGACTTAAGAACATCTGTTTTAAAAAGCTTGGAATAATTTGTTTGTGTGCTCTTTTCACTTTATTGGCAAGAAGTCAACAGCTGGGGTTACTTATATTATCCGCCGTTACGGTCTGGCTACGATAGATGACCAGAAACAGAGCACAATGAATAAACGATAGAATGAATGTGTTAACAAGTGTGTGTACATGTGCTGAAAGTTCATTAGAGATTTTGAGAGTCTATTAATTTCTATTCAGCATTGGCCTTTGTGAATGCTCCATGTGTTTTGAAATGGGATTATTACTATATAAATAGTAAAAGGTATAAAAATGTATAAAACTTTGTGACAATGTTTTCATGCTGTGATGCTAAATGGATAACTTCTACAGTGGAAGACCATCATTATTAGATGAGATGTACAGTAGTGAGAAGTTTTATCACATTTGATCTTAGTTGTGTTATGATTTTCCTCTTTCCTGGATTTTTCCTGCCTGCAATTAACTTTCTTTTGAGTGTCTTTGCAGAATATGCTTCTCTTCCTTTAAGGAGAAATGTGATTTAGAAAACAGTGTGGACATTAATTCAGTATTAATTAAATAGATTTTCTAGAGCTTTTAATAAAGCATACTGTTTTATAGTTGCTTTACAGAGAACATTGAATTCTGTGTACAATGTTTATAATGTACAGGTATGTCCAAATAATTATGTTTATTTGTATTGCATGTAGTTCTTTGTACTGTGCGGTTTATTGTGTGGCTGCTAAGACATCGTTATTTCCTACACAAGAACAATAAATTCAATCTATCAACAGGGTCTTTGTTCAGTCAACACTAAAACATTTAATGTAGATTATAGCATTTAGATACAGATATTATGTATGTAAAATAACAATTATAAAGCTAGATTGAATTTACTTCACATTCATCTTCCACAAAATATTTGTATTTTACCCGAAAAATGGCAGCAGGTTATTATCAATGCCTGAGTCCTGTAATGCATGAGCATCCTGCTGTCTGGACCTCTACTGTATCTGCAGTAAATACATAATCTTGGGACAACAAACACTTCAGGTTCTGAACTCAATATATGCTTTGAAATAAACATAATTACCTACAGTTCTCAACACATGTCTAACATTACAACTTTGAAGGGCTGTAATAGGCTACATAGCTTTTCAGGTTAGTCTGCTCAGGTTCTTCCATTGATGGATAAAGACTTAACAAAATAACTAAAATGCTCCTATTTGTGATATTTGGCCATCATCCTCAAACCCATAATCATTAACAGATAGGTGAGGAAGAACAATATCACCTTGCTATAATCAATGATCATTTGTTCTCAAGTTTATATGCTGCCTTAGTACATAACTTAATGATTGTTTACGCTTAACCGGAAGTTCCGCCCACAACGCCCGAAAAAGCGTTGTGGAACTCAGAAATATTGTGGATTGCTTCTATTTTCATTGATTACAATTAAGGAATGATAATGACTTTAACACACAGCTGAAATATAATAATATCAATTAATACTTATAAGCTGTGTGTGGATAGAGGCCTACTTCAAGCCCTCCCTGTCAATGGTCTGTTTGTTTTGCAATATATTAACTTCACCAGTAGATGACAGCTATACATTTGCTGAGACATATTCAAGCCTACGCAACTGAGATATTGGCGAAGAGCAGCAAGGAAAAATAAAATAATTTAAATTTTACCCTTTAGCATTTTGGGTCATATCTTTCCCATTCTCCCACTTCTCTCTCTTATACACACAACTGTGATTTCATTTCAGCACTAGCGGTCAACGCGTAGTCATGGAAACCGCTGGGCATGAGCACACATCGTCCACCGGACCCCCTCACCTTTCGCCCTTCATTTCAAATTCAGGCTCCTTACCCGACGCCCCCCTGTCCCTTCAACGGTCCCCCACACAAACACCTCTACCCCTCTCGCTCCCCCGTTTTGCTGTCTTCTCTTTTTCGAGTCCGAGCAGCTCGCACGCATGACGGAGACAGCCGTGTTCATCGATGGAAACGCTGGTAACGTTTTTACACAAACTGACAGCTTTATAAAACTATTCATATGTATAACTTTTCCATACTCTGTCGCCATATTTACTCTTTTGCTTTAAATGACACCGTCCCATATATTTGCTTTCCCTTCCTGTCTCTTATATATATGTTATATTCCATGTTAACAATTCACTTAAGCGATCATATCTCAATTTCACCCGTCCTGCACAGGAGCATAAGAGAGACGCACAGAGTTATTGCCTGTAATGATTTCTTGCTCGAACCGGGATATTCTTTTTATTGATTAGATAGTAATGAATTCATGGGACAACCCTCTGTCTCGGTGTCTGTACCTGTATTGCTCTGCATGTTCCTGTGAATCACTCTGTATGTGTGTGTTGGGTATGTGGGTGTTACAAGGTTTACAAGGACTTTTTTAGGTTACAAACTGGTGATTACAAATGTATTATGCTATTAATGTGGTTTATGAGGACATGTCTTGTGTCCCCAGAAAGTTGTTTGTGAGGTTTAGGGTTAGGGGATAGAATCTATTGTTTGTCCAGTATAAAAATCATAATGTCAATGGAGAGTCCTCTTAAGGATATCTGCACCAACATGTGTGTGCGCGTGTGTGCGTGTGCGTGCACGCTCTGTTCTGCATGCTGTAACAGGTGCAGGCCGTCGCGGGAATATTTGATTCGAAATGTGCAGCGGAGCGCGCGAAGTGAAATGTGCATGCACGCTACATACAGTCCTGTGCGTAAGGACTGCTCTGATCTCTCTCGTGGCGATTAAACACAGCTTTCTTTGAGCTATTCTATACCATTGTGATCATAACTGTTTCATCACACATTTTTATGTCTTTGTGATAGCCTACTTTCAGAGTTCATGCTTGTAAAATAGTCCACTTACCTTACGAGGATCGTTAATGACTATTAGGCCTAAGGTTCTAATTTTTTTTTCATCATTCGCCTATCTGTGGTTAAATATGCTGCGGTAGTCTTCCAGATGTTTTTAGAGGGGCTGCTGTTGTTGTTGTTGTCAGGGTTTAAATCTTATTGGGATGAATGTGTCCTTTCCGTGTGAGCTACTGTTTTTCTCTTGACTTGTGGGAAATCTGGACATATATTTAGCACTTTAGGTTACTTTTTAATCAATATGGTCGATATTTGTTTCCTTAATAACAACGTAGTCATAATACCGACATGCGGCCTCAGCATAGCCGTCAGTGTCTGCCGCCACAAAGGCTAATACTCCGCTGAGGGAAAAATCGATGAGCAGACTGAGTTAATTATGAGAAAATCAATTAGGAGGTGGATAATTTGGCTTTAAAAGGGCAGCCAGCGCGAGCGCACAGGCAATAGGACAGAATCGGGAAACCTTGCACATCTGTGTGGAGAAAGACTCTCTTGTCTTTCTCCTCTCCTCTCATCTTACTCGAGGTTTGTTACAGTGTGGTCACCGTCTCTGTGGCTTTGGCCGTTAATCTGGATGACTGCTAATTCTGTCAGATAGGCCTACAACAGATCTACAAAGATGTAATGAAGTCATCCTATATATAGGCCTATTTTAAAATAGCTAACCGGCCTGTATGTCGAAATCATGCATCCAGTAAACAAACGGAGTCAGCCGTTTATATCGTTTCAACATGCCTATTTCGACGTGGAGTAGGCCTATTCATTTTCAGTGATAATTTCTTGTTTTTTTACACACTGGTTTAGAGAGAGAAACTGAACAGGTGAATCGTTCTCCTATGTTGACTTAAGTGAAGATGGTCCATCAAATATTTGATAACATCAAATATAACCTCACGTTTCCCTGTTGATACACAGGCACATTTTATAAACTTCAGATTAACTAAAAAAATGACCCACAGCAACCTCTTTACGCGGGTGCCATCAGGAATATACAAAACGATGTCATTTTTTAGTTAGTTTAATAATAATAATAAAACATAAAGGTCTTCGCAGAAATTATGAGAACCATCAGGAGCTATTATTGCTCCTTAGTTGAAAAGTTTGAAAATACGAAATAAAGCCTAATTTATCATGCCCGATCTAAAGGAAGATTGCAGAAATAGATGGGCTAATAGGCCTATTATAAAAAAGGATATTCAAATGTAAATCATCACGAAATTCTTATAATGCAGAACGAATTTATTAAAATTAGACAGCAAAAATGACAGGATAGGATATTCTTCATACGATTAATACATGTCATTACGGCATTACATAGGCTATATATATATAAATATATATATAAAGTTCGTAATTCATAAACGTGATAGTTCCCGCGCATTCACTTAGGCCTATATTCGTTTCTTATTTGGTGCTAGATACAATTATGCAAATAAATGTCATAATGTCAATAATGCATATAAAAAAACTAATATGAATAATGATCTAATCAAATACAAATAAAACATATTTTCCCTTTTTATTTGTACTGAGAGGAAGCGTTTACATGAGTGAACTTGTATAGGCCTACATGTAGGCCTAATTGACATCCCATGAGTTTGTATAATTTTAGATAATTCAGTAGTGTTTTAAGAAGTCTTTATTAATTATTGTAATGAATTCATGATTTATGTTTAAATGGTCAATGTTATATTTGGGTGTGTAAAATATACCGACTTGCATTTCCGTGATTGTAACGATAATTATACTTATTATATTACATTGTTTTAATGAAATAATTATTTTGTCCAGTGGGTAATCAAGTATGGTTTTTAAACACCAATATTTTATAAATAACGATTCCATATAATCATTAGAAGAAATAATATGCACTTTAGCCTTGCATAAATAATACCGTATAGATCATTTTAAAATAATTTTGTTTAGCGTTTATAAGCTATAGTGGCTGTGAAACTATTTACAGATAAGTCATTGTTATCGATGAAATTGTTTGTCTTCTCAAGACAGGCGTTAGTAACTTAAAAAAAAAAAAAAACCTGTACTCAGGCAATAGGCTACCAAATTGCGTGTGATTCTACGAAATATGCAATAAAATATGGCTAACAGCCTACAATATATGAAGCTATAAACATTTGGCAATTTGTACAAATTAAGCATTTCCTGGCAACACGCTCATAACATGCAAAATATGTCCTCTCATCTTCTCATCATGTAAGGCAGTTTATGTGGAAATAAGTGGTTGAACGGCTCTCATCAATATAGGATGTTTTGCCGTTAATATCAATACAAACTTTATAAATCATAATCATGCATCATTAATGACAACACATTAATGATGCTAAAACACTAAACCCTGATGTAACCAATGTAGGAAGTGATAGGAGAAATGCAAAGGAAACCTAAAAAAACAACAACAAACAACAATATTCTAAAGCTAGTAAAAACGATTGCAAGCACACTAAAGCATAACAGCGGCAAACGCAATTTATAAAACACTTGAGCAAAAGACAAAACCGTATACGCACTAAAATGTACAAAAATACGACGTTAACGATTAGCCTGCGATTATTAACTAGTTAGCTAAGCTAAGTTGCCTCTCTGTTTACTCACACAATCAGATATTTTATATTGGGATGGGCTCTGCTTTGTAGTGGCAATGTCACCCAAATCTGTATTAACCTCAAACTGCCAAAATAAATTAAATAAAGGATTTATCGATTTAATGTTCTATTTTCCTGTTAACACATTACCTGTAAACATTTGAGGAAACTACCCTATTGCTCTAAATCCTTTCCATATTCGGGTATTTGTGACTCGGGTATGTTCTTCTGTTGCAATTAAACAGGCTCAGATCCTTTTTGGTACAAATTCTGGCAGGGAGATGGCATTTCTGACCGGATTTTCCCCGTTATTTTGGAAAATAACTGGTCTTCACGCACAACCTCAACATTGTGCAATCTATTACAAGATCTTTTCTTTTTCGTCATGATTTTGACCGTCGTCTCATTCAGAAAGTCGAAAGAACAAATGACAATATCCGTATTAATATTTTTTTACATTTTCGGTGCACATTTGCAGCGACAGGCATCAATCTCATGGTTTTCCACGAGCAGCTGTCATCGTGCATAACTCCACGACCCCGCGGGTCAAAGGCCAAAGGACCACCGGTGCAATTAAAACGGACAGAGATAGAGCATTATGCCTCCATCCAATCTTCCTCTCCAAACTCTTGACTGTTTATTTCAGAAATATCATGTTTTCCCAAGCAAATGACCATATTACTATAAATAATCTGCTAACTAAATGAGATGTGTGAGCCTATGTGCTGACGTGATCCCTTAAGAAGTGCAGAATATAAAGTAGGACTATTGCATTCATATTCTTATTAGCATTTCTTGGTCGTGGTTTTCTGCTGAGGCAACAGAAACAACGGTAATATAGCTTTTTGCTTTATGGTGCTTTGATAAGGGAGCGATTTTTAAGCAATCAAATTGACATTTATTTAGGCCTACATATAATTCCGTCGCACTGGTTTATTTTAGTAGGATAATAAATAATATGTTCTATGTAGCTGTTAATGTGTTCGTTTAACCAATTCTTTGGACATTCATTTACAAAGGGTAATATATAAATATGCTATGAACAACATAGGTCCCTTTTTTAATTCGTTTTCAGAGAGCATACGCTATTTTTTAGAGGTGGTCTATGATTTATTGTTTAGAAATATAGGCAATTTGGCCTATTTTTTTTTTTTATTTTTTTTTTTTTACCATTTTTCTATGAAACGTGTAACGCACCCCAAGTGGATTTGTTTCTCTCTTTTTATGTTTTTAAGTCAAGGTTTTGAATGAAATTAAATTTACTAAGATGACGTCGCATTTCCGCATTCAGTTGGGAAATCTCGCCAGCGAAACCTCTATATCAGCAACTAATAAATTGTGGTGCGTGCTACAACCCAGTTGTGACTTTTCATCCTGGTAGTGTGTGACCGGTCCATTTGTGGCCCTATTTTGTTGCTGCGTATGGCCGTTGAATGAATAAAGATGACCACAATAATAAAGAGGGCCACGCGCGCCTTTTATGAACGTGCGCGTGTGTTTAGATGATGATCAGACGACAGGGTCAGAGTTCAAATTCAGCCCCAGACGGGCGAACTTGCCCTTATGCATGACCTCATGGTTATGCTAGGATGGGGGAAGGATTTGAAGGGATATAGAAAGAGACTTGAAGGGAAAAGAGAGAGCATAAACTGAAAGGAAAGCGGTAAATACTGAGGTGGTTACCAAACATTTTCTTTCCATTTTCATTGCCCCTTCAGTATATGGTTTATTTTTCCATTTGTTTGAGTCACACTTACAAAAAAGGAAAAGTTAACCTTTGACCTTTATTTTCACCCCAGCTTCAGAGTGCCTCTGCAACCCCAGCTGCTAGATTAACTGTTCTGTATCTCACACACATAGGCTGTCAGTACATATTCATGCACATTTCCTCTAACCTTCTAAGATTGAGGTTTAAACACCTGCAGTTGACCACTGCCTATGGCTGCATGCGTACACTAGACTAGGGGTTAGTAAAGAATAAGGGCTGACGCTCCAAAATGGTACAAGGGCGAGGGCCACAAAGGCTGGTGATAGGGGCGTGAGTGAGGTGCAGTTTCATGTATGGCCTGTGCTAGACAGCAGAGAGTCAGTTGTCTGGTCCAGTTAGTTTAGCTACTTATCTTGGCCAATGACTGGGAGAGGACACAGGAATGAGAGGGAAGACGCAAGCCTGAGGTTAAGGATGAAGATGACATAAAAAAAAAATCAGGAACATTTTTGTTTATCTCATGTTTTATTAAAGTTTTCTTCAATGCTCTGTGTTACACTTCTCACTATTCCCACAACGTTGTCCTTTACACACATTTGTAAAATAATTCCTGTCTATTTTATGAATGTTAATCAAGTATCTCCCACTCTCATCTACTGTCTATTGTCCTTCTCTCTGTTCTTTACTTCTTTTCATTCTTTACAATCCATTAACATGGTTCTAAGAACATTTCCTAGAAATAACATCAATTCAAGCTGTTACATTTTTTATCTTTCTTTCTTTCTTTCATAAAATACCCTTCTTCTCACACACTTCTCTTTTTCTTTGACTGCACACCCCTGTCCTGTAAACCATCTGAACAATTACTCCCATCTCTCTTCAGAGATATATCTGTGTGTTCTCTCGCTGAAGGAGAACAGCAGGTTTGGCTGACATTCCCTTTATCTGGACTGCTGTGGTAGCTAATCAGTCTGCCTTTACCTCTAGTTATGGGGTGTTTAGGGGGAATTTTCTCTTTGATGTGGGTATTTATGTATTCAGGGAAACCTCTTTGTACCTGGGATTTGTAACAGTATATTTCTGTTTTCAGCATGGTGCTGGTCTATAGATATTTTGTCTTTTGTGGAAGTTTTCAGGCAGACCCATCTCCTAGTATGGATTTATATCATATAAGTGAGATCAATTTGAAATTTAATGTAATCAATACAGTGTTTATTTTCATAATATTCATAATCATAAAATAAATTATAGATTAAAAACCTCTTTTATTTAATAAATGAGCATTAAAGGTTAGTCAACTAATTATAGAAAAAAAAAAGATATTCTTTTATCTTTTAAAAAGAAGACTGTACAACAATGTGTTTTAATACATTCACTGAGCAATTTATTAGGAACACCTGTAAACCAACTTTTTCATGTGATTATCTAATCAGCCAATCGTATGGTAGCTCTGAAATGCATAAATTAATGATAATACAGGTCAGGAGCTGGGGAAAAATGTGATCTCAGTGAATTCGACCATGTCATGATTGTTGGTGCCAGGTGGGCTGGTTTGAGTATTTCTGTAACTGCTGATCTCCTGGAATTTTCACACACAACAGTCTCTAGAATTTACTCTGAATGCTGCCAAAAACAAAACAAAAAACATCCAGTGAGTAGCAGCTCTTTGGACAGAAACACCTTGTTGATGAGAGAGATCAACAGAGAATGGCCAGACTGGTTTGAGCTGACAGAAAGGTTACACTAGCTAAAATTTGTACAATTGCAGTGAGCAGAATAGCATCTCAGAATGCACACGTCGAACCTTAGAGGTGGATGAGCTACAACAGCAGAAGACCACGTCGGGTTCCACTTCTGTCAGCCAAGAACAGAAAGCTGAGGCTGCAGTGGGCCTAACATTTGTGTACATCAGCAAAAATCCAGATTCATCATGTTTTTCCTGTCTTTAACTCTCCAGTTTTGGTGAGCCTGTGCCCACTGCAACCACAGCTTTCTGTTCTTGGCTGAAAAAATGGAACCAGATGTGATCGAAATCACTGAGATCAAATTTTCCCCATTCTGATGGTTGATATGAACATTAACTGAAGCTTCTGACCTGTATTGTCATTATTGTATGCATTGCAATGCTGCCACAAAATTGGCTGATTATATAATCACATGAGTAAATAGGTGTACAGGTGTTCTTAATAAAGTGGTCGGTCAGTGTTGTGTATTCCATGGACCTCAATTTTTCAGGATATGATACTTTTCTTCACATGGTTCATAGTATTTATTAAAAGGTATTATTTAAAAATGAATAAAAAACATATGCAAGATATATATTTAATCTATGTGCAGAGAAGTAAAGAGAAACTGTCTTTAAGAAAATATTGTATAGTAATGACAATGTCTCCTGTCCCTGTATTAACTGTAGTTCATTCTCCAAGATGATGTAACTGAGTGGGAAATCCAGATTGTGAGCTGGACATGAAGGTCCCTGTTGACTGATCTGAAAAAGTACCTTTATATAATGCAGTCTTGTCACTGATGTAGTTGGCCTAGGCTTTACCAGGGCCTCGTCACCTTTGGATGATCCAGGTGTTAAAAATGCAATTGCTACGCTTTCTTGGTATCTCTCATATTATGGCCCAATTGTTTAAATGAAACTGACTAAAAAGATAATTCACACATGTGCTGTTTTAGAGAACTTTTGCATTGGCTGTATTTAGTGTGAGGAATCTGAATAAAATGTCAAATCTAATATATATGAGAATTGTCTTTTCTTTTTTTAAGACAGCCCTGCTGTCAATAATTCTAAACTCAGATTTATTTTCCAAATGTCACTTTAAAGGGTGTGTGTGTGTGATAAACTTATATTAAAATTTTTTGTTCACTTGCTTGATTTTGACAGTTCAAGCCCAGATATTCTGGACCCTTAATTTTTTGTAAGGGGGAAAACAACCAAGAACGCAAAACAAACATACAGTGTGAAATGGTGTGAGGGATGGAGAAAGGAATTGAATGAGTGCAAAAGAATGTTGATCAGCTCTGAAAAACAAGGCTCTCAGCTGAGAGGGATGAAAGCAAAGGGATGCAGAGGCTTATTTGAGGGAAAATGATCTCTGGATGGTTCCACACAGCACCAAATGCCTTTTTTTCCATCTCTCTCTCTCTTTATCTCTCTTAGTTTCACTGTAGCACCAATACCATTTAATCTGGTTATGTTATTAGCAATTATTTAAAATTAACATCTATTAATAACACCCCATGCTCATCCCACAAAGAAACGCATATTACGATTAGCATTTTCAAAGGTTTGCTCCATTTAATTTTTACTGTGTGAATTTCTTCCTTTTTATGGAGAAATCCTTTTGTAATCATCTGTGCAGCTCTTTGTAATGTTACCTAGAAACTTGAAAACACAATTTTATTAATACATGCTGACTACAACACAACAATTCTTTATGAGAAAACAGAGGTGAGAAGGGAGAGCAAGAGACCCATGACATGTTCCATCACTATACGTATTCTTCCGTTATATTGATGATCTGATACAAATGAATAATTAATTAATTACATTATGTAAATTATGTACCATGGGTGGAACCAAAATTTGGGTTAAGTTCAGACTGAGGGACAAAACTATATATAGCCTGGTTTTTATGTTTAAAAAATCATGCATTTTTTTGATAAAATATCTTTCTCAGCAAAGGAACACAAATAGATGTTTACATTAATGTTAAAAATCATAGAGCGTGTGCAAAATTTATAAATTATTTTCTAGGTACAATTCCAGTGAAGTGCCTCAGGTGCATGACAAAATGCATAGTAAAAGATAGAAAGAAGACATTCTTTTATAATGAAGTTTATTTTAATGTTGATTCATTGTAATGGACATATCAACATCTTGTAACTAAACCTTTAACATACATTTTAGTGAACCACCGCTTTAAAAAGTTTGGGACAAAAATATTACTGAATTAAAAGAATGACCCTCTTACATTTCTTACATCAATAATCAATTGTCAATTACAGTAAGCCATAGAACAGAATGAGTTGGAAATATTAGTCAGTAACATTGAGCACAGAGATGAAAAACAGATTGCGAGTTAGCCTTGACTTGTCATGTGTTTGTGTGGCTGATGATGTACAGTGTTTTGTGTGTGTTTCTTCGTGGGATATTTTTCCTCCACAAAGAACAGGTTTCACTTAAAAATTTGCAGATGTTGTACCTTTTTCTTGCATTTCTTCATCTTGCTTTTTCTTTGTTGAGCTGAGTATTACAGTCTGAACATGTCTTTACACAAACTCTCTTTGCAAAATGTATATGTAAGAGTTTTTGAGTGTGTATTTGTAATTCAATGCCTTTGAATAAAATTCAGTCAAAATCTCAACCAATTAGTTTTACTGATTTCTGATGTTGTTTGCTGTGATCTTTGAAATTACTTGTTCCATTCTTTTTGCATTATATTTTATACCTACATTTGTATTATTAGCATGGATACATTTTGCAGGGTTTATTTCTTTTGAAGTTTAAATGAACCAACTCTAGGCACTAATGAAATGTGAACAATCAAATTGTTCATCCTTAGTCAGCTTGTGCACCACAATGTTCAAATGTTTGCACAGATTTTCATATGAACTGAGATAAGGATGAGATAAAGATCCTTTTTGACTGAGTCATTGTAATTCATCCATCTTTTTATTCTTGAGTCCCTCTCACTGTAAGTTTTCCTTGTGTTTGGGATCATTAACCTGTTGAAAGAACTAAGTTTCAGTTTTTTCATTCTGAATAAGTTCTCTTTCCATTATTCCCTGTATTTTCTTTCTGCTTTAACAAGATGTCCTTTTCCTGCCCACAGCAAGTAGCAAAACTTTTTCATTACTATTATGTAATTTATTTTTTTTTAGTTGTGGGCAGTATTACACACAAATCACTTTGCCTCATTTGGTCAAAAAATATTTTCCCAACTGGATGATTCAATACATACTGTACTTTTAAATTGTTCTTTTGTAGTTATGGCTTCTTATGTGCAATCCTCCCATACAAGCCAGTGATATGCATAGCTGTTCATACTGTTGACTTGTGAAATTCCATCCTTGCAAATTAACTCTGTAGCTTCTTCAAAGGGACTGTTAGCCTCTCTTAGGCTTCATTGTCATTTCGTGCAGAGAGTTTTGAAGGACAAAATGTGAAGGACCCATTTTCTTGGCTGTAAATATTTTTTGTCAGGTAACCTTAAAACGTGCTTCATGTGGTAACATCTAAATTAAATGGTTTTTATTCTATTAAAAATTTTTTTTTTATCTGAAAACATTTACCTGAAATTGTTTTAGTTTTTTTTTGGATTAGATCAAGTAGAAAAATATCCTTGAGGCAACAATTGCAGGTTACCACTTTTTTCAGTGCAGTAGCTGTGTCCCAAATGATGCACTACAGGTACTATACACTCAGACATGCAGTGTATGTGTGGAGCGGGGCGTGGTCGTGTGTCTGTCACTGGGGAGAGAGGAAGTGGTAAGGGCCATCACCTGGTGATTAATGATGCGTAACACCTGTTTCTTGTTACAGTGACAACAGAGATGGGCTTGAAAAGGCCGCAGAGAATGCCGGTGAAGGGGAGAGAGTTGCGTGAAGCGGAAAAGCCACTTCTGTACCCATGAAATCTGTTTAGTGTTTGTGAAGCTGAAAAGCCTGATCTTTGTTCATGAAGCTGAAAAGCCTATACATTGTCTGTGAAGCTAAACGCTTGAATAAAAGCTGATTTACCTGGACTGCCAACCCGCTTCCTGCTTCATTCCTGTTGGAACATTTACACTGGTGCCGAAACCCGGGACATCGAAGGAAGAAGAATGGTCGCCATGGACACCTCACCGCTGGGCAAGTCATCCACACCCTGGCTAGCATCCAGGAGACCCATCACCAAACCCTACTCGCCCAGGAGCAACGTTTCCAGAAGCTCCTCCTGGCCCAGGCCGAGGATTGGCAGGCTATACGGAGCTGGTTAGCTCCAGGTGGATCCTCTGCCAGCGATGAAGCCGCACCTCCTCCTGACAAAGATGGGCCCTCAGGAAGACCCAGAGTTGTTCCTGGGCCTCTTTGAAAACTCAGCCACCGCCATCGGCTGGCCTCAAGCCTAGTGGGCCCTCCACTTGCTACCGCTGCTTTCTGGGGAGGCCCAACTCACGGCGCAACAACTGCCAGCTGAGGACTGCATGGACTGTGCTAAACTGAACACTGCTGTCCTGCAATGGGCGGGCAAGACCCCTGAACAACATCACCAGCAGTTCAGCTCCCTTACGCTGTTTGAAGTCAGCCGCCTGTTTGGCATTAACTCCGGATGCCTGCTGAAAATGGATGCTAGCCAGGGAAGGGCGTGTCGTGGAGGACATAATAGAGCTGATGGTGCTGGATCAGCTGACCATTCGTCTGCCCAAGAAGACTGCTGAATGGGTCCAGTGCCATCATCACAAATCAGTGGATGACGCCGTCCAGCTGGCCAAAGCCCACATGGCGGCCTACCCCAAAGCCGGCGAGCAATCAGTCTCTCTCTCTCTGCTCTCTCTCTCTCTCTCTCCCTCTCTATCCTACTCCCCCTCCTGCCCCTCCCTCTCCACCCTCTTGACCTGTTCCCATTATTTACCCAAACTGGCACCCCTCTTCCACGGGCTGCACTATGCGTCGACCCCCTCTCCATTGTCCTTCCCAGGGTGATGTCTCCGCTGCCACGGGTGCAGCCGGGGAGCCTGGAACGGTCTGTTGGAGTTGCAGGGAGCCGGGCCACGTCCGGGCCAGTGTCCGGTCAACAATCTGCTGATTTTGGGAGCAAATTGTCCGAGGTTTAAGAGTTTATTGAAAGCGCTGTGTGTGGATGGGTCCTGTAAACCGAAAACATGTGGTAAAATCTAAATTAAATGGTTTTTATTCTATTAAATTTTTTTTTTTTATCTGAAAACATTTACCTGAAATTGTTTTAGTTTTTTTTGGATTAGATCAAGTAGAAAAATATCCTTGAGGCAACAATTGCAGGTTACCACTTTTTTCAGTGCAGTAGCTGTGTCCCAAATGATGCACTACAGGTACTATACACTCAGACATGCAGTGTATGTGTGGAGCGGGGCGTGGTCGTGTGTCTGTCACTGGGGAGAGAGGAAGTGGTAAGGGCCATCACCTGGTGATTAATGATGCGTAACACCTGTTTCTTGTTACAGTGACAACAGAGATGGGCTTGAAAAGGCCGCAGAGAATGCCGGTGAGGGGGAGAGAGTTGCGTGAAGCGGAAAAGCCACTTCTGTACCCATGAAATCTGTTTAGTGTTTGTGAAGCTGAAAAGCCTGATCTTTGTTCATGAAGCTGAAAAGCCTATACATCCCCCAGCCGGGGAGCCTGGAACGGTCTGTTGGAGTTGCAGGGAGCCGGGCCATGTCCGGGCCAGTGTCCGGTCAACAATCTGCTGATTTTGGGAGCAAATTGTCCGAGGTTTAAGAGTTTATTGAAAGCGCTGTGTGTGGATGGGTCCTGTAAACCGAAAACACTGTGTGATGTGATGGCTGGGGAGGTGGAGCCGGGGCCGTCTGCTCAGTGTCAGAATGACGCAGGAGGGGAATCCTCAGGTATTACCGCTCTCAAGGAACTTCGCCGACGGGGACTTCCCTCTAGAGCAGACGTGTGACAAAACCCTTTTTGTGTGGCACGCCTTTGACCAAGTGAAAGTAATCGATGGTCGGCAACTCCAGCTGGACATCACACTCACATACCTGTACTTTTCAATTAAAAGGGACCGGTTGTATCAAGTGATGCTGGACACCTATACCCATGAAAATACAACCCAGTTATTAGTTCTGAGGAGCCGTTGGGAAACGCTTTTCCGGGTGGCTCACCACAATCATATGGCGGGTCACTTAGGTCTGGATAGAACACTACACCGTTTAATGGCCCGCTTTTATTGGCCGGGCATTCGCGGGGATGTACGCAGATGGTGTGCGGCATGCCGTGAATGTCAGTTAGTGAATCCACCGGTCACCTCAAGAGTGCCATTGCACCCATTACCGTTAATCGAGGCCCCTTCGAAAGAATTGAATTGGACCTCATCGGTCCATTAGAACGAAAAATTAAAAAAATGCCACTCCACTCGATCATGCCCCGCTTCAGTGGCTCCACCACATGAAGGATACCAATGCGCGGATCACTCGTTGGTACTTGGCACTTCAGCTCTTCAAATTTAAGGTGATCCACAGGCCGGGGCCACAGATGGTTGTGGCTGATTTCCTCTTCGGGAATGGGGGGGTTGGCAGGCCGGACGTTGCGTGGAGCGAGGCATGGTCGTGTGTCTGTCACTGGGGAGAGAGAAAGCGGTAAGAGCCATCACCTGGTGATTAATGATGCGTAACACCTGTTTTTCATTACAGTGATGACGGAGATGGGCTTGAAAAGGCCGCAGAGAACGCCAGTGACGGGGAGAGAGTTGCGTGAAGCTGAAAATCCACTTCTGTACCTGTGAAGTCTGTTTCGTGTTTGTGAAGCTGAAAAGCCTGTTTGGTGTTTGTGAAGCTGAAAAGCCTGCTCTTTGTTCATGAAGCTGAAAAGCCTATACTTTGTCTGTGAAGCAGAACGCTTGAATAAAAGCTGATTTACCTGGACTGCCAACCCGCTTCCCACTTCCTTCTTGTTGGAACCTTTACAGTATGAATTTTCAAAGTGTATTACAGTCCCAAATGGAACACATTTTTAAAACTTATTTACTAAATGAAAAAATGTAATGGTTGAAGAAAGTGATCCAGATGATCCAGAATGCAGCAGCACGTCTGGTCTTTAATGAACCTAAGAGAGCACATGTTACACCACTTTTTGTCTCTCTCCACTGGCTGCCGGTTCATGCACGTATTAAATTCAAGGCCCTGATGCTGGCATACAAAACAGTCACTGGGTCTGCTCCAGCATACCTAAAAACATTTATGCAGAGCTACGTTCCCACCAGAAGCCTGCGGTCGGCTAAGGAACGTCGCCTTGTCGTACCAAAACAAAGAGGCACCAAAACACTTTCCTGGAATTTCAGTTTCATCATACCACGGTGGTGGAATGACCTTCCCAACTCAATCCGGGAAGCTAACTCACTCTCTAGCTTCAAAAAACGGCTATAAACACATCTTTTCCAAAAGCACTTAACTGGTCACAAAAAAAATAAAAAAATATTTACATTTCTTGTGGCACTTAAATCTGTTTTGAATACTATTCTGATGATAGTGAAACTTTGTAATATGGCACTTTTTGTACCACTGTCTCCCTAAGATGATTTGCTGATGTTTTTCCTCTTTTGTAAGTCGCTTTGGATAAAAGCACCTGCCAAATGAATAAATGTAAATAAATGTAAATGTAAATGCAAGCAATGTATCCACGCTATTTTATGTCAGTTGAAGATCCTACATCCTCCGGGTACTCGTTGTACACGTGTAAAATGCTCTACGTGGTCTTCTGCTGTTGTAGACCATCTGCCTCAAGTACAATTGTACAGAGTGGTTATCTGAGTTACTGTAGCCTTTCTGTCAGCTCGAACCAGTCTGGCCATTCTCCATTGACCTCTCTCATCAACAAGGCTATTCCATTCACAGAACTTCTGCTTACTCAATGTTTTTTGTTTTTGGCAGCATTATGAGTAAACTGAGATCACATTTTTCCCCATTCTGATGGTTGATGTGAAAATTAACTGAAGCTCCTGACACATATCTGCTTGATTTTATGCATGGCACTGCTGCCACAAAATTGGCTGATTAGATAATCACACGAATAAGTGTACAGTTGTTCCTAATAAATTGCTCGGTGAGTGTATGTATTTGTTTTATTTTAATATCTTTGGAATGGCCTTTAGTCTAAGCCGTTTTGGTTCTTTAACTTGCAGGATATTATTTAAATGATCGCGTGAGTAGACCAAACCAGTTGTGTCTGTATTATTTAGGGCAATCTGTATTTCACATGTGTTATTCGATCTCTGCAGCACAAGGGACTAAATACCTATGCAAACACTATTTCAGTTTTTAATATATGTTAAAATATTACAGAAAATACAGTACTAACAATATCACATGACAAATATTAGCCTATTTTTGATTTGAAGATTTTAGAAATTAGATACTCAAAAAATTATTTTAAAATTCTTGCATTTCAAATTCATAACAATATTTCATTACATTGATTTAAGTAATTTGTAACAAAATACATAATAAGTATGTGATGGTTTATACATTTAATTTTGTTCAAAATGACAAAATTAAATTTGATGGAGTTTTGATATGAAATTTAAATGCATAAATCTTAAATCATAAATCTAAAAATAGGCAAAAATTAGTTTTCAGTGTATGAGTGAATAGAGAACTGCATTTAAATGTAAGATTTGCTATTCATTAAAATTAGAGAATTGGTTATGAGTTTAAATACTACAACAAAACAAGTCAAAAACAAAAACAAAAAAGCTTGTGTAGTTGACAGCAAGTAATTTAACCTTAAACCAGATACCAGGCCCATGAGTGTTTATTTGTGTGTGTGTGTGTGTGTGTGTGTGTGTGTGTGTGTGTGTGTGTGTGTGTGTGTGTGTGTGCGTGTATTTATCACTTTGTGGGGACCAAATGTCCCCATAAGGATAGTAAAACCGAAATGTTTGACCTTGTGGGGACATTTTGTCGGTCCCCATGAGGAAAACAGCTTATAAATCATACTAAATTGTGTTTTTGAAAATGTAAAAATGCAGAAAGTTTTCTGTGAGGGTTAGGTTTAGGGTAGGGTAGGTTTAGGGATAGAATATAAAGTTTGTACAGTATAAAACCATTATGTCTATGGAAAGTCCCCATAAAACATGGAAACACAACATGAGTGTGTGTGTGTGTGTGTGTGTGTGTGTGTGTGTGTGTGTGTGTGTGTGTGTGTGTGTGTGTGTGTGTGTGTGTGTGGCGTGTATTTATCACTTTGTGGGGACCAAATGTCCCCATAAGGATAGTAAAACCGAAATGTTTGACCTTGTGGGGACATTTTGTCGGTCCCCATGAGGAAAACAGCTTATAAATCATACTAAATTATGTTTTTGAAAATGTAAAAATGCAGAAAGTTTTCTGTGAGGGTTAGGTTTAGGGGTAGGGTTAGGTTTAGGGGATAGAATATAAAGTTTGTACAGTATAAAAACCATTATGTCTATGGAAAGTCCCCATAAAACATGGAAACACAACATGTGTGTGTGTGTGTGTGTGTGTGTGTGTGTGTGTGAACAATACATTTATATAGCACTTTTCTGGCACTACACTCAAAGCGCTATACACAGTGAACAGGAGACTCTTTTCACCCACCACCAGCGTGCAGCATCCACCTGGATGATGCAACAGCAGCCATAGTGCGCCAGTATGCTCACCACACCAGTGTGTGGGCTATTGTGTTTGCACATGAACACATCTTCTCAATCAATAGGTTAATTGCAGTTTTGTCAGTGTATGTGAGTATGTGATTAGCTGTATGTTCAGCAATTGACATGATGTGGGATTTTTTTATTGATTGCCTTCAGCAATGAACAAGAGAGAGAGAGAGAGAGAGAGAGAGAGAGAGAGAGAGAGAGAGAGAGAGACTGTGTGTGTGGTATTGATTGATTTACCCTAAATTAGCCCTTCTTTCAATCCTTCTCCTTTAGTCACCATATCTCTATCAAACTCAGCTGTCAAAAGAGTTCAGATTCTCTAAACCTTTTCCTGCTGTCAGAATAGACTCTATGAAAACCAGTGTAAGCATGTAAAAAAGGTTTTTTTCAAGTAAACAGCTGCTTAGCTGCCAATAGCTCATATATGCATTGTCTTATACAGAAATCATAAGATACTGTAGTTGTGAAATATCACTTATAAAAGGTATTGTATTGCATTGATGGTGGCAAAAAATCAGATTGTTCCTATCTGTTTTTAATTGAATAATGTGCTGTTCCCAGGTGTCATTTCTTTCCGGCTTTCTTGCTTTCTTTCTTGCTTAATCAAGGTGTCTCTCTGCAAGCCCTCTCTTGCCTCTTGTTAAACATTTGTTCACCTCTTAATTGTTTTGACGGAACTATCTGGCATTCTTATTAGAGCTCATTGATTTCAGGGTTGTTAGTGCATTGATTTTGGAACTTCCCATTGGTCTCGGGTTTAATCTCTCTCTTTTTCTCTTTCTTGCACTCTTATGTAGACTGTTTACAAATTGTACTGAAATGGAAGTGATGAGTCAATAGTGGGGTTGACAGATAAATATATAATTTATAGAATAATCAGCAGCTGCCAGTTCATAGGATCCCATAGAAGGAATGAGGAATTTTCAGCAAGATGGAAAGGAAGGTGGTGATATATATATATATATATATATATATAAGAAGAGGAGAATGAAAAAGAGATTTTTCTCTTTATTTTCTAAGTGATTGGTCACAGCTGAGGGTTACCACTGATGAAAAGGCTGAGAGACCTTTCCTGACCAAATGTGTCTATGAGTGCGAGTGTGTGACCTGTGTCTCCTCCAAAATAGTGTATATTCAAGGGGAATAGAACGCTATATTGTCCATTTGCTGTGGTGTGAGAAATCCCACATTTCTTTTTCCAGTCCTCTTCAGAAGCACTGTCATCAACATGAGGATTTTCTCAGGTTTAAATAAGAATCTTATTCCGGGTTTTGATGTAATTGTATTTATCGATTTCTACTTTTTCTCACCTTTTCTGCACAGTGCTATGTGCAATCTTCACTTGTTCACTTGCTGTGATTGTTAGGAGCCTCTTTATACCGCTCACTGGATGTTTTTTGCTTTGGCACCATTCTGAGTAATATAGAGACTGTTGTGTGTGAAAATGCCAGGAGATCAACAGTTACAGAAATACTCAAACCAGCCCGTCTGGCATCAACAATCATGCCACGGTTAATTTTTTCCCATTCTGATGGATGATGTGAACATAAACTGAAGCTCCTGACACTTATCTGCATTATTTTATGCATTGCACTGCTGTCACATGATTGGCTGATTAGATAATCGCATGAATATGTAGGTGTAAATATAATGCTCAGTGAGTGTACACGTATCATCAATATTCTTTGAATCCTGTTATCACAATTGCCCTTGCTTCTCATTGTCGCCCTGAGGAGCTGTCTTATGGGTGTCATTCTTTTGTTGCCATTGACTAATAGGGGAATGTTACATGGGGAAGTAATGAAATGTGCATTTCTCTAGCAGTAGTTTGGTATGTTGATTTCAAACACCTACTTCAAAACCCTCTTAAATTAGAATAATTTCTAAATTTTACCCTCCAAATTAAATATTTACTATCATAATTCTTTTGTTGAAGCTTTTGGGTAAACAATTGAACATAATTAAACCACACTGGCATACATGAAAGCAAGTGTCAACTATGTTGTGAGGCAGATTTTTACAGAAAAATGTAAATATTCTCAAACAAAGTTATTTTTTCTTAAAAGTAGGTCGGGAAATGTCACATTTTTATAGGGGCAAGTTCTAAATTACACAAATGTTTATAATTAAAAAACTGTGATCATATTTATGTTGTTTCATTAATTGGTTTGTGCCTAATAATTGTTTTATTTGGGTTAAAGGAATATTCTAGGTTAAATACAAGTAAAGCTCAATCAAAAGCATTTGTGGTATAATGTTGATTACCACAAAAAAATGATTTCAACTCATTCCTGTAAGACCAAGAGCAAAAATCTAAGCACTTTCAATGGAAGTGAATGGGGCCAATTTTTTTTTATGTTAAAATACACAAAGCTCAAATAATAAACAAGTTTTAACAGAAGAATTAATGCTAATTAAGTGCTTTTATAAAAGCTTCACATTTCTGTGTTTAAACCCTCCAAAAATTGGCTCCATTCACTTCCATTGTAAGTACCTCACTGTAACAGTGATTTTAGCTTTTTTTAAAGAAAAGGAGGAATGAGATTTTTGTGGTCATAACAATTATGCCACAAATGCTGTCGATTGAGCTTAACTTGTGTTGAACCCGGAACATTCTTTAAGCTCAATGTCTGTTCAACGAAATGTATATTTTTTTCAGGGCAATATCGGTGGAAATGTCTTACAGCTTTTCTTTTTCATGTTAGTATGTGGCTATGCAAAAATTGACTTTCAAAAAATAATTCTACCATGATAAATATTTACTAGAATAAATAATAGAATGACAACTAGCCCCAGTCTTCCCTTTATATATGTATTTGTTTATATATTTTAAGTTGCTGTTCTGTGGCTGGTCTTCCATTGTGGCCAGATTCCACTTTGCTTCTGCTGACCAATGAGTTAGAAGCACCTGCTGTGTCCTAGAGAGAGAAACAGAGCGGGTGAGGGAGGAAGAGAGAAAGAGGAAATCGATAGGAGAAGTGATGAGGAAGGGAGGTGTAGATTAACGTCTGGAGGCCTTGGGTCTACGGGGTTCGTGGGGGGGCTGCCTTAGGACTTAGCCATGAGGCTGTAGCTCTCCTAAGTAAATCTCTCTATACGCCATAAGAAGAAACTAAGGCACACCTAAATTTTATATCTGGTGAAAAAAATAAAAGTGATGCTGTCAAAAGTAAAAAGAAATGAGGAAATCAAATTTAGTGCCTCGTTCCTAATCAATGTAGCCACATTTCCTTCAAACAGCATTGCAAAATTCTTGTATTGCAACCACACCAAAAGAAAGGAGGCGAGAATTGCAGGTTTAAACTGAAGGAACCCCGGAGTGTATTGCTGTTACACACTTGCACACAAGCACTGCAGCATTGGTGAGGATAATAAATATATCTAATAAATATCATTATTTTTGGACAAATCTCCCACAATAAAGAAGGAGCAGTGAGGGATTGCACCGGAGACTGGCTGGGATATTGGCAATATATCAGCATTGATTATTGAGAGTACTGACAGAGACAGAGAAGGAGAAAGGGGGAGAGGGAGTTCATAAAAAGTAATAAAAGAGACAACGAGTGAGGAAAGAACAGAGGCTTTAGATGGATCTGCCTTTCCTCTTTAAACCACTAGCAAAAATATTGTGTGCATGTTTGTGTGCGAAGGTTTACATATACAGGGAACGTATGTGTATGTTCACTTGTACAAGTACTAGTGCAAATATGCTTCTAGATGCAATAAATGAGGAATCCATTTGAGTGTGCATATGTGTGTATCATAGAGGGTGATAACAGATGAAGATAATCAATTTAATTTACACATAAGTTGTCACTTGGAATTATTCAGTGAAGACAAAAAGAAAGACAGTAAAGTATAAAGTGAGGTGACAACAGTTGCCTCTCTTTTAAAGGAATATTCTATTCCATTAAGATCTATTGCCAGCATATATGGCATAAAGTTGATTACCACAAAATTATTTCAAAACTTAATTGTCATGACAACCAGGGCTGAACTGGTAATCTGGCATACTGGGCATTTACCTGGTGGGCCTACGCACTTTTGGGCCGATCAGGGGTGAACTGAGCGTGCCGGTGGGTCGGCCGCGAAACATGCCGAATGGGCCGCGATAAGCAAAAATTAGCCGCCGCGTTATGCAGAACGGACAACAAAACTGAGCCGGGATATGCAAAAAAGGACAGGGAACACCAACCCCCCCACCCCAGTTGCCATGTAAAATGCCAGGCCAATTTCTCTTCCCAGTCCAGCCCTGATGACAGCGTAATGCTGTAAACCCTGTAATCAAAGTATACTTTGATTTAAACAATTTAGCAGCTAATATAATACATGAGTTTTAATTAGAGCTAATTAAAACTAATTAAAAGTAGAGCGAATCCTAGCCCACACTCCCTCCTCCAATATCAATTTTAAATCTTTCTCCCATAATCTTTTGATGGAAGTTAAAGCTTCGTCCCCCAGAATCGGAATTATTAGTGAGTAATATACTTATGCCTCATGACCTTTTCCAAAAGCAGTAATTGCCACTTCCAGAGTATCTGCCGCTTTAGGGGGGTGTATGCTACTCCCAAAAATAGTACAAAGTAGGTAGCACAGTTGTAAATACCTATTAAACTGAGATCTGGGGATCCCAAAATGTTTAACCAAATTTTCAAAAGATCACAACACCCCATTCTCATATAGGCACCCGTGTTTATTAACCTCCCTCATAATCCACTCTGACCAGCAGAAAGGGGACATATTAATACATAATTTGGGTTCTGCCATATGCTCGAGGCAACATTTAAATAAATGTCAGAGTTAAACACTCTGGACACTTTTGTCCATACCGAGTGCAAAAGCGAAATAACGGGGTGTAACTTAACTTCTCCAATTAGTATGATAGAGAGGCTTTGCAATGCCGAAATAGGGGCAAGAACTTCCTAATTAATACCAAACCAGGGAGGGTCTCTCTCAGGTGGAAGTGACCAATGAGCCAAATGTCTGAGACGGAATGCATATTAATGAAACAAAATCTTTGCTAGCCCTAGTCCACCTTTGTCAATCGGCCTGTGTAATTTACTGAAATGTAATCTGGGATGTTTACCATTCCAAATGAAGGACTTCGCTATGCTATCAAATTGCTTGAAATAAGAGAGGGGGGATTTCTTATATAGGCCTAGGTAGTTGAATTTTGGAATACAACTAATTATAATAAAATTAACCTTCCCAATCATAGATAAATGTAATGAAGCCCATCTGCCCACATGGCTCAAAAAACCTTTTTATTAAGGGATCAAAATTAACTAACTAAATCAGACAAATTTGCTGGGAATAAATTGCCCAATTACTTAATAACCTGTTTGGGCCTCTGGAAGTCACCCGGCTGGAAAGCCGTTACTGGGCTGTATGCTGTCAGAGCCAAAGCTTCGGATTTAGACCAATTGACTCTGTATCCTGAGAACTTAGAAAAGGAATGAATAATTCTGTGGAGGCAAGGCATAGATCTAGTGGCGTTGGAGATGTGGATCCTCTAAGTCAACAACAACTTACGTCAGCATCACAGACATGCTCGCCAGTTGCCGCTGTATTTCTTCCGCCGCACCATCCAAACCGAGTCCCTGATCTGCAGGCCTATCTGAGGCACCAGCTTGAGCACGTAATTGTCTTTTAATATCTCCAGAGCCCGAAGATTTTGAATTCTTTGCCACGTTGACTTCGAAGAACAAATATGTAGCAGAGTGTATCGAATCTCACCAGTTTATGACATAAAAATAATTAAAAACTAGCAAAGTGCACAGAGCTCGCCGTTTACACGGCCGACCCTCGCATGGCGTCATGTGGAAAAATGCTTCACATTTTTGCCTTTAAACCCTCCAAATATTGGTACCATTCACTTTCATTGTACTGTAAGTGCCTCACTGTAACTTTGTTTTTAAATTCAAAGTCAAAGTCAAAATACAAAACATTTTAAATCAACATTTTAAAGTATCCCTTTACACTAAGAGATCTTTACATGAAAGCTAAAAACAGTACATACAATTTCTATGTCAAGGATAACACAACTTATTTCCATTAATGTCCTTGATATTAAAAAAATGTATACTTTCAAGGTTAAAACGTAAACTTATACTTATATTGACTGTCTGGCTGTTGCCTCCTTTGTACAAACATATACAATATAAAAATAAAAAATAAATTTAATTTACTTTTATTAGAATTTCTTATTCTCAACATGGCATCATTGTTTAGCAACAACCATCACACGCACACACACACACACACACACAAATGCTTATTCTCTTCTTCACTCACTCATTCATACATTCTCACAGCCTGATCTTTTCCTCAAGTTATATTAATCATACTTTCTACTCTGCTATATGTCTCTGTCTGGAAAATGTGCATTACACCATATGAGAATTTATTATTTCTTGTGCACATAACCACAGAATATTTCTGCAGTTGTCAGCTTGTGACAGTTTAATCATCAATAACAAGCACAGCAATATTAATCATGCATGTGGAATTTCGTCCCACATGCTTGTAGAGTCATTTGAAGATCTCCATGCTAAAGCTATCACCCCACCCTAAGAGAAAGGAAATTGTTATAGGCAAACTATGTTATAAGTATTCTTGTGATCTCACCTAAATAATTAATATGGGTTGAAATAACAGAGAAAGAAAGTTAATGTGCTGATTTAAATACACAGAGATTGAACATATTTTCATGACTTGGTGTTTGAAATGTTTGGGATTTTGATTTTGTTATGGATATGCTTGAATGTTTCCTGTCTCAAAAATCACAACTTGATAACATGAAGTCATAGTATGTTTATTATAGTGAGGACATACAGAACAGTATGGACACTTTACAAGCAAGTCACATGCACACAAATGCACAAGTGCACATTGACAGTTTGGTCAGCACTGATTAATATGTGTACATTTACACCTACATGTGAACATATTTAATTGTGTACATGAATGAGAATTTTCCATTACTCCAAGGAGTAACGCAAACAACAATGGATGGGTATGTGTGGATGAGGAGAGCACAGCTCGGAAAGGGGTGTTAGCTCCCTATCCTTCCAACACAATCTTATTTTCCTCTCCCTCAATTTCGCACTCCCTCCAGTCCCTCTCTCTTCTCACTATTTTCTACAAGAAATAATTGCTTTTGTCTGAAAGAAGTGCTGGAGGGAGGGGCCGAGCGCCTCGTTACCTCTCTGTGTTAAAGGGGGTACGTGAGGGACAACTGGTCACTTTTCCTTCTTTTCATCTCTTTCACCTGCGGATGTCATCTGTCAACAGCAAGATGTAAGAGAAGGACAGGGACAAAAAAACAAACAAACAAAAAACACCCTTTTAAAACTAAATGAGGAGGCCACACATTTGGTTGCAGGCAACACAGTTGGCCTATCATAATATTTTCACTTAATACTATATCTGATGTCATTTCACTCATTATAAAACTATTTGAGTTTTGTATAGCACTAATTGTGGCTGCATAAAGTAAGTTCCTGTGTTTGCATCCGCAAGTTTCACGTCAGCAGACGTTTGTATCTCGGTCATTGCTCATTGACTAGACTTCTGAGCCTGAGCTCAGAGTTTTGCTGCCTTGTGGAATCGATTTGGTCCCATCGACTGGAGTGTTAAGCACATAGATTTTTCTATTTAAACATCTATATCTACAATAATCGTGTGTGTAAGAGTGCCGCAGCATGATTTGTAATTGACAGGGCGAAATGAACTGGCTGTAAGAGAAGGAAGCCGCGCGAGCTCGCTGATTAAGGCCCCCTGGGAGGGTTGCTGGCACACATCGACTCTAATCAGCCCGCATTGCTTGGCACATCATATTGGTAAATGTTTGTTGACGAATACAACTAACTCAGTATGCGACTTATTAAGGGCATTTCAAATGTGTACGAAAACGAATGAAGGCTGACTGTAAATGACTTCCTATAGAGAGAGTAGCTGTTTTTTTTTAAATTACATACATCAACGCCGGCTGCTTTGTTTGAGTCTCGCGCGGTTTATCTTAACGAACTGCCAGTGTTACAATCTACATTAGGTGAGCCAGTGTTGTTAGAGAGAGTGTGGGATTTTACCCTTCAGCGAGCAGAGGGGTTCGGAACCGAGAGAGAGAGAGAGAGAGAGAGAGAGAGAGAGAGAGAGAGAGAGAGAGAGAGAGAGAGAGAGAGAGAGAGAGAGAGAGTTGTAACGGCTCCGCGTAAGGCTCAGCGTACGGGAGGAGCGCGTGCACGACTGAGCTATTGGGGTTCCCAAATAACGGGAACAGGCAGACAGACCAAAACACGCAGGCGGATGGACGAAAAGATATAGGCAAGTGATCTTAAAACCAGTGATGTAACGAGCTCTTTTCCCCCTGATGTTTTCGTGCTTTATTTGTTTGTTTGCCTTATTTAGACATGTATAGATTGATTGCGTTTTAATTACTGGCGTATGACAAGGTGCGTGGGAGGAGGGGCGAATCCGGTGAACCCGTTGAGTTGCTTTATTTTTGTATGGATTTTTAATTTAAATGTGCAAAACAATGCCATTTAATGCAGCCGATTTAACCACGTTTAGTGACTTTGTGTACGTATGTGCTAGAACAAGGAAGGGAGCTATAGCAGAGCTAGACCAAATAAATTCACCAAAAATATAACGATATCCAAGTAATAACACAATATCCGCTGTTTTTATACGTTATATAGTGAGTGTGTGAGATATGTTTTCTTTATCAAGACAACTGCAGAAGTATCGGTTAATTTCACAAGAGATAACAAAAGTTAAAACGACCGCGAACAAGGGGTGAAGCAGGCCAGCTGAAGATACAGTGGTCAGTCTCGACAGGGATAGAAACACTACAGTTAACAACGGAAGAATATTATATGCAGTTCTACACGTTCACAAACAGTGAATCTACAGATGCCTTAGACTGAAATATTAAAAAAAATCGGCAAGCAGAACGGACAGTAATAAAAAATACTGTAGCTTGATACCAAAACTATTAGGCAAACGTGAAAGTAATAGTGAAATGAAATAAACCACGGTTGTCTTGTTTCATTCCGTCTATCCGCCTGTGTGCGCGCGCGTCTGGGTAGCCTATCTATGCATGTTGTAGACTAAAAGTAAAATACAAGCAAAAAGGCAAAATACAATTTTACATATTTAACTGGAAAGCATATATATATATATAAGTATACACACAATATACCGAGTAACTATTATGACTAAGCCAGTTTTATGCCAGAATTTCCCAAAAGCTTTCTACCTGGAACGCAACGGAACCAAGTGAATAAGGTGTGAAAAAGCCTCTCTTGGCACTACTGCAAAGATAAAGCAACAGCAAAAAGAACATCTGATAAGAAGAAGACCAGAAGGATCATGTTTGTTCCTCTGCCGGTGCCGTTCGTTTTGTCGAGAACTGCTGACCTGCACGCCTGGCGCCTCAAGTCCCCGCTGGCTCTCCGCTCTCACTCCGGTAAGGCTCTTCCACAATAATCACCACTTCTTCCCCATAAAAACGAATCCGTAAACTCGGTGAAATCTCCACAATTCATCCCACCCAGTGTCCTTATCCCCATATCCACCGTGTCAATGAAACATCCTCCGTTTTCTTTCTCGCCTTTTTATTTCTGTCGCGCGCTTCCCGCCCTTTCAAGCAATAATTTTCAGTCAAATCGAAGAAAGTTGACCCATAACAGAAATGTCACGCCTCAAAATGCAGCTCAGGTCGCTTTCGTTTTGTTAAGGTTTTTTCCTGAATACATTCCTGTCTCGTTTTTCTGTGCTTTGTATTTCTAAGCCTCCGTATCCGTCCTTCTCCTCTTCACGCCTGTGCCTCTGCCTCCGTCTCCCCCGAACTAAACTCGCGGTGGGCTGGGAATATTCATGCCAACTTATCGATCCTGGAGAGATCGATTCCAGGTCCGGCGGATCGAGGGGAGAGAGGAGAGAATCAGAGCAGCTAGCAATGAAGAGGAGGTCGCCTGATCAAAGAAAGCTGTATTTATACTATGTTTACATGTTGTTTTTCGGCTAGCAAATCTGAATGTATAGTGTTGGCCAGGTGGACAACTACGTGCATGTTTGGATTCAAGATCACACATAGTGTGTATAGTGTGATTGTAGCCCTCCGTTGCAATTGGAGACGAACAAACGGACCACACTTTCAGCTGTTTGTTTCTTTGCGGGAACTTGCCGGTTGTTCGGTGACCAGAAAGAGAGATGAAAACAGAGAAGGGTACGGGGAAGGTGGAGAGCGGGGATGGAGGAAGGGGAAATGGGTGTAGTCTGGATTTCACATGCCTTGAAGAAGCACAACTGCATAAGCGAGTTGCTCTTACATGTTTACAGTGGATGTAACAGTCTGAAAAGTTCCAATTATTGTATACATAACATAGCTTGTGTGAATGTGTGATCCATAACCTTTATAGTGGTGCAAAAACAAAATTATGCTTGGAAGGTCTCGTTAGAGGTCTACCGATTAATTTTGCAGATATGATAACTAACGTAGTAGAAAAGCCCAAAATCAGTATATCGTTTTTTTATGTAGGCTACTTATAGAATTGTAAAAAAATAAATAAAATAAATCTTAGTCTTTTCTTATGATGGGCACAGAAGAATTTGTGCACAACATGGGACATTTAAATATAAACAAGCCCAATTACATCAGAGACTCTTATTTTGAAATGATAAAGACTTTGCTGTGATGCAATGCTCTATGTGTTAGTATTTACCAAATTTAGCGTTTTATAGCCAATATATTCACCAGATGAAGGGTTTTGTATATAAATATTTATCCAGATGAGGTTTAATAAGGAATAAGGTTTATTATTATTCACAAGCTGTTCTGTAGAGCTAAGCTGTTTTAACCGTAGACTCCTCCAGCACTGGACACAAAGGAACAGGGAGGAATAATAATAACAATACTATCTGCTTTGAATTTGCCAAAAACCAATATGCAACCAAAACGCAATTTTTGGCACTGATTTTTCTGTAAAACAAATGTATCAGTCTACCTAAAGTCTTGAGACATTATTTTAATTGCAGTCAGGATATGTGCAATGGAAAAAGTGTTTACAAAGTCATGTGTAATTTTTAATCTGGCTTAAATGGTTAGTTGAATTACAGTATTCTATGTATAATTACTCTTTCATGATTTGCATAGCTCAGGGTCTTACAGGTTTTTTTTTTTAGGCATTGGGACTGAAGAATGATACAAGATGGTTAAGGGGAAAAACTAATAAGCCTCTTCCCCTCAGAGATTAACAGTGCCATGGGACAGGAGGAGGAGTCTCATGCCCCTCTCCGTGAAAAATAGCCAATGTCAAAAGAGATTAAAAAAAGGAGGGCAGAAAAAGAAAAAGCTGTGGACTACAAAAGGAAAGTAGGTGCAGATGACAGTGAAAAATGAGAAAGAGTATGGAAAACTGAGTTTGAGCAGGAGAGGTGATTTTGAGCTCTAGACTCAGCGTGTATGGACGTGGCTGTCTTACTCATTAGTGATAATGAGTGATAAGTAAGGCTGTAAAATTTATATTTCTTGTTTAGGTTATATATAACTTATACTTTTTTCATGTAGAACCATGGGGAATAGGGATGGGACTTGCTTGTAGAAAATATTTAATCAATAATTGTACCAGTTCTGCTGTGTTTTTGCATTAGACACAAACATTTAGCTTAATCAGAAGACACTCTACGAGTCATGTGAATTCTTCTTCACAGTCTATTAAACATCAGAACAGTCTGAGATATGACACAGATTGGATGTTGCTGTAGCCCAGAGGGAGGCCTTAAAGACTGGTCTGAGACCTGCAGTGCTCGTTTCCTTAATTTCATGCTGTCACATACAGTTGTAACCAAGAGAATTATGCATTATCTATTATACAGTTACTAGTAAATACAGCTATGACACCTTTTCCCATTAGATATTAGATACACTGAAAAAAACTATTTGTTGGCTCAACAACCATCACAAAAGAAAATAAGTAGCTTCTACTCAGAAGTACATGTTTATAAAATGTTTAACTTTACTTAATTTGCTTTAATGTGTTCAACACAAAATATTGGTTAGAAGGTGAACTTTGTGTGATAAAGTAAACTTAAACCTAAGGAGGACGCCCTCTGCGAGCAGACGGAGCATGGCCTGCGCTGGTACGGTGGTGGGGCATGATGTGGGAAATGGCCTCCGTCTGTTTCTTCTCTGCTGAGAACAGCTGGGCGAAGTCTTCAAAAAGGTTCCTCGGTGCATGGCGAAGACATCAACACCCTGCGTGCAGAGATCGTGACCCTTTTACTCAAAGACGCGATAGAGTCTGTCCCTCCAGCCAAGATGAAGAAGGGTTTCTACAGCCCTTACTTCATCATACCCAAGATACGACCAATCTTGGACTTGCGAGTTTTCAACCGGGCCTTACACAAACTCCCGTTCAAAATGCTCATGAAAGGACACATTCTAACTTGTGTCCGGCAGCAAGATTGGTTTGCAACGGTAGACCTGAAGGACTCGTACTTCCCTCTAAAACAATTCCTGAGGCTCCTGGGGCATATGGCATCCTCCGCGGTGGTTGCACCACTGGGGTTGATGCATATGAGACCGCACTGGCTTCAGACACGAGTCCCGAGATGGGCATGGTGCCGCGGCACGTACCGTGTGTTTATCAGAATTTCAACCTCTGGACAGACCTCTGTTTTCTGCGGACAGGATTCCCCATACAGCAGGTGTCCCATCCTGGTCACCACAGACACCTCCAAACAGGGTTTGGGAACCGTGTGCAATAGGCACGCAGCCGCCGGCTCCTGGATGGGGCCCTGGTTGGGTTGGCACATCAACTGCCTAGAGCTGTAATCCTTGCCCTGCGGAGGTTTCTCCCTCTAATATGGGGCAAGCATGTCTTGATCCAATCAGACAGCACCTCTACGATAGTGTACATAAATTGCCAAGGCGGCGTACGCTTTCATTATATGTCACAACTTGCCCGCCATCTCCTCTTTTTGAGCCAGCAACGACTCGTTGCACGCCACTCACATCCTGGGCAACCTCAACACGGCAGCGGACGTGCGGTCACGACAAGGTACGCTCAGCGGAGAGTGGAGGCTTCACCCCCAGGCGGTCCAGCTGATTTGGGAGCGGTTCGACAAAGCACAGATAGACCTGTTTGCTTCCCAAGAGACCTCCCATTTCCCGCTTTGGTACTCCCTAGCAGAGGCTCACCTCGGGACATACGCGTTGGTACACAGCTGGCCCCGGGGGCTGCGCAAGTATGCATTTCCCCCAGTGAGCCTACTTGCACGGGTGCACTGGTGGCCCCCTACTGGCCCACACAGTCTTGGTTGTCAGATATCACACTCCTCGCGACAGCCCCTCCCTGGCAAATTCCAGGAAGGACCTTCTTTCTCAGTGATGGGGACCCTCTGGCATCCACGACCAGACCTCTGGAACCTCCACGTCTGGCCCCTGGATCTAATTGGCCTTACACCTGCTGTCGTAGACATGATCATCCAAGCCAGAGCTCCCTCTACCAGGCAACTTTACGCCCTAAAGTGGCGCATGTTCATAAATTGGTGTTCTTCCCGATCTGAAGACCCGCAGAGATGCGCAGTCGGGTCAGTGCTCATGTTTCTGCAAGAGAGGCTGAAGGGGAGGCTGTCCCCCTCCACCTTTAAGGTTTATGTAGCCGCCATATCGGCTCACCACGACGCAGTGGACGGTAAGTCCCTAGGCAACACCCAATACCTTTATGAGATTTTACAATCTCAGGGTTGAGTTGTCCGTGTTCTCTCAAGTCCGAGCACGTAGAACTTAGGAATGCGGAACGTTTGACTGGGTGTTCCGCTTGCACATAGATCCTTTCTCCTCTACTGAGGTGATATTGTGCATTCTTTCCCCCACGAGAGTCCACTAGATTTCCTCCCTAGCCCTCTGGTTTGCGAATTCAGCTGAGGAATTCCCAGACCAGACCCAGTACGGGTACTAAAATTACTCTGTACTGGAATAGGTGCTCCACAGGATGAGCCCTTGTGGATTAATCTCCCTGTGTGTATTTTCCACGGTACGGTCCCCCTACCCACATCCCCCTTGGGCAGTCCCCCACTGCCCCCGGGTTGCCGTGTTTGTAACAACTCCTCCCTCGCAGCAGGTAGGATCTGCTACCACGCCATTCCCACATGTGGCCTGAAAACCCATGTGACATATTTTGCCACTCTTTACCTCCCCCCAGCCTGGGCAGGTGGTGGTCTCCATGCAGTCTTTTCCCCCAGAAAGAATAGGAGTTGGAAAAGAATGCCTTCCTTGTTGCGTGTGATAGCGCTAAGATGGCCCCAGCCACTTTAACTCTATGCGAGAAACATATAGAGAGAAAAGACGAGGCTGGCACGTCGCTTTGTTTCCCCCTTCGGGGTGCCGGGAACCTAAAAATGTTATGGGGCATTGGGAAAGGGTACATGCAGTCTGATGCAGCCTGTCGTTTTGGCACACAAACGCCTGTCTGCACCTGCATCAGCAGCGCACGTAAATGGTTCAGCACACGGCGTGATTGAATAGGGACCCCTAATGACGCTTTACGCGACACAACGTCGAAGTGAGCGACATGTGGGGAATGTCTTTGTTATTGTTGTAACCTCCATTCCCTGATGGAGGGAATGAGACGTTGTGTCCTCCCATCCACGATGCTGAACCGAGCCACTGTTATGGCCGAACCTTATTCTCGGCTCTTCAGTGGAAAACCTGAATGGACAGACACATGATTCCCTCCTTTTATACCCGTATGCCCAGGGGAGGGACATACAAATTCTGTCTACCAATTTCTCATTGGCCTTTTCTCAAGTTCAGAGGTAACTGAGGTCTTCAAAGAAGTCCCCTAGTGTCGCTTCACTCGACACAACATCTCGTTCCCTCCATCAGGGAACAGCAGCTACAACAGTAAACTAGATGTTGTTAACTCTTATTCATGTTATGGGACATATCTTTTTAAGTAAATAAAGTTCAATGAACTGATACTTTTGTGTTTATTTAACAAATGTTTTCTAGTTATGTTGACATAAAATTACCATAAATTGAATTTACTTAAAAAGGTGTGATGCAAAAATGCTACATACACTCACTGAGCACCTGTAAACCTGCTTATCCATGCGATTATCTAATCAGCCAATCGTGTGTCAGCAGTGCAATGCATAAAATCATGCTGATATGGATCAGGAGCTTCAGTTAATGTTCACATCAACCATCAGATAAGGGGAACATTTTTGACCATGATTGTTGGTGCCCGATGGGCTGTTTTTTCACGCACAACAGTCTCTAGAGATTACTCAGAATGGTGCCAAACACAAAAAACATCCAGTGAGTGGCAGTTCTGTGGAAGGAAATGTCTTGTTGATGCACGAGGTCAACAGAGAATGGCCAGACTGATTCGAGCTGACAAAGTCTATGGTAACTCAGATAACCCTTCTGTACAATTGTGATGAGCAGAATAGCATCTCAGAATGCACAACACATTGAACCTTGAGGCAGATCGGCTACAACAGAAGAAGACCATGTTGGACACTTTATTAGGACCATAGTGATCCTGAGAAAGTGCTCAGTGAGTGTAGATATTTTAAGTAAATCCAACACATAATTTTTTTTTCAGTGGAGAGAGAGAGAGAGAGAGAGAGAAAAACAAATCATCAAGAGTTGCCTATTCTTGTAAGTGGTGTCAGGAATTATTGCCATTAACAGCTCCATTAAGGTTTTATGTGTGCTACAGTAATAGGCAGGTCCTGCAAAATGAGAGAATACTGACATAAAGTGAAATTACAGAGAGAGCACTAATGTACGGTTCTGCTGTGCTGACATCTGTTGTGAAAAAAAATTAACTGTTCTTGCTGCCGGTTGCAAACTCACCTATCAGCTAAAGTCACCTTTTCTTTTACCTTGCCCAAATTGTTTGTGGCAAGGTAACTTTCTACATTTTGCTTATTAAAATTACTTGAAAGTGTTTAAGCCTAAACAATTAAACAAAAGCTTTAAATACAACTAAAATCTTTAAATATAATATACATATATATATATGTGGTCGGGGTGCTCCCAGTGTTAAGATGATTGCCAATGACAAAATGTCATCTTGGGTTTGTTAGCAACATAATATTAAATAGGAATCTATTGATTAATAGATATAAGGAAGATGTCAATACAGAATGTTACTACTGCATTTTGCTACCTTTCTCTCTCTGTTCCAAACCCTCGACCACTCTGATTAATATGCCATGTCATCATGATGTTTATTTAGTGACAGTACTCCCACAGGTCCTTTAGTTGTTCTGTCAGTTTCAACAGATAAGAAATGTGTTTGTGTCTGTGTGGGTTGACCATTTGTAGTGTATTAACACTGGCGATACTCTTCCGCTCATTAGCACTGCTGGGAGACGGGGCTTTTCACTCAGTAAGGAATTACCTAGTTTACCTAATTTCCACCCAGTGACCAAAACAAGCAGACACAGACTTGTATGATTGTATGTCTATATACTGTAATGTTTATTTACAACCAGAGAGACATCACGCATCTTTTGTCTGGTCTAGATAAACTGCTGATCAAGAATTATTCATATTTTAAAAATCTAGTCAAATTTTTTTTATTAATCACTATTTCTGCCTTGTTTTCTGTGTTTGTCCAATATAAAAAACACACTCTGGAGGTGTTAGTGGCTACATGATGGCAAAAGATTAGAAGAGTTCAGGCAGGCCATTAATCAACACATATGTGTTAGAGTACATGGTCAATACACCCCCCATCAGCACTCTAAAGCTGCTCACACAGATTCTACACTGATGTGTTAATTTAGTGTAATTATCTGGGTACATATGTGTACATGTGTGTCTGGATGTGCACGTGTGTTGGAGAGGGGAAAAAACATTGCTATATTTCCCTCAAGCACACAGGACTGTTGTTTGTAGATGGATGAACGAATGGTAGAAAATGTAGAGTAAAGGTTGAAATGAAAGATGTCAAAGATAAATATACAAGAATAAAGGGAATCATATTTGAAATGGCAGTGTAAGGGGGTTAAGATGGGCAAGGAGGAGGCGAGAACCGGCTTGTTAATATAAATAATAATTTAATGAAAACTTAAACCAAAAGCACAAACATAAACACACAAACATGACGGACATGCCCGTAATTCTCTCTCTCTCTCTAACCGCCTTTATCCCTCGCGCGCCCCATCAGGCCCCCTCTCCGCTCCACAGGCAGGTGCATTGAGACTTTATTGTCTTATTGTTTGACAAACTGATGTACTAAGAAACATATATAGTAGATTGTCAGGAATGACATTTGAGATAAGCATATAGTGGATTGACGCATTAATATAAACGCTTTAGATTTGGTCCCTCCCTGTGAACCTGTAAGGTGAAAATGGGCATGAACCAGTACCATTTGTCCTTTCAGCATCTGCTTAGTGTGTGTGTGTGTGTGTGTGTGTGTGTGACAGCAAACATTTAGATAATAGAGGATGTACAATAAAAGCTTGCTCTTTGATTATGTCCTTCACTCCTCACAAACAAACCTGAGACCTAAATCTGTTCTCTTCATCCATTTCATTTAAGATTTATGATGGTCAAGGCCTCCCAGCTGTCTCCCAGCTCTGATTTTCCTTTCTTTTCATGGTCTAATAGTGTTATGGTTTTTTTAAGATTTTTAATAATGCCTATTACCTCAAGTTTTTTGGAGTACATTACTGGGCCACTGGTATAGTTGTACTTGATGTATAAAAATATACTTAGTGGATATTTCTGATACTTCTTACCCGATGTTTTTGAGAAGTCGGCTTTCTTAAAACAGTTGAAAGGAAACATCAGTGAAAGAGCTGTTAAAAGTGTGAGAGGTGACTGGATGACCTATTCCGTATTTTTTCTTCTTTTTTTTTGTCCATTTTGTAGCATATACTGTATTTCTGTTTTTTCCTCCTTTCAGGCCCCCTCGGTTCTTGCATTTTTGCTCTAAACATATAGTTTTTCTGTATCCTGAAGTACCCATTTTTCATTGTTTTATTCAGGTCCCCCTGAGTACATAATTTCCACTTTTAATGCTTCTATAACAACATGGTGTAAATTAGGAAATATTGAGTTTTAACCAAAAAAGAGTGCTTACAAACACATGGCATTTTTAACTGACAACACAAGCTAAAAGCACTAGCCACCTACTGGTACAAATCTTGTAATTGGCCACATACTGCCTTTAGTGACAAGTATGATCATCAATCAAATTAAGATGGAGAGAGGGGAGGGACAGACTCTGACTCTCCAGACAGGGATGCTGTTAACAGGGTTTCCTTCAATCCAGGCTCATCGATCAATATGTGGTTTGACAAATTTTACTCTGCACCTGAGTACATAAAATGCCTATTGCATCTTATTCTATCCATTATGCAGTATTTTCAGTTTAATGTTAAGAGCAAATTGTTCCCATTCACTTTAAAAAGTATTAAAACAGAACCAGAACAAAATACACAGTATAGCATTTATTTTGGCAGCATACTTTTCTACTAGATTTTACTCCAGAAGAGAGCAATTTGTGCTATGTGTTACTTCTGCCTTTACTTTGTACTACTTCTTTCTTGAGTTTACATTACCAGCGAATATGATGGTGTCCACATCTGATAATGCAGATAGGCATTTAAACAGCAAGGGTGGAAGGATCACAGCTATATAACCACAATTTCATCTTCTTCGGAACGTGTAGGCAACATGGCAAAAATTATTATTAGTCATAAAATTGCATTTATTTGTGAATTTTATTAGGCATTATATGCTCATCTCAGACAATTATTTGATTTCTAAATCATTTTCCTCTCAAATGAAAGTGTTACCTATATCCACTAAATTCTGACCTGTGTGTCAGGTTTTTTTTTTTATTGGTGTATTGTGTTGTGGTAAGGGATGTTTCTTGTGAAAGTTTCTAAAGGCTTATCCTTTACCCTAGGTCTCTTTCTTGTCCTAGTGTGGCATGATGGAGGGATTTTAAAGAGATTTTTTTCTGTTCATTGGCCATTGATGAGCTCTTCTGTCTGTCGCTGCTGGCCTGTCATAGCCTCTACACTGCTTATAGCAAAATCAATCGGCCTCAGTCACAGAGGTTGAAAGAGAGGAGAGTGCCAGCGCTCCGTACACACGCATGTATA